>NW_027369529.1:0-42028 GCF_046119375.1 Phyllobates terribilis
GAGATGCCAGCTCCTTTCATTCAGTCAGTAGCTTCAAACATTTCTGGTATATGAAAAACATGTTTTTCAATGGCAAAAATCAATGAATATTGTAAATGCACAAACAGTAATATCTCCACATTGCAAGGTGCAATTCTGAAATTTTTTGCTTTTTCCTGCTAATCCTAGCATGATAAAGAAGATTCAAAGAGAGTGAGATGCCAGCTCCTTTCATTCAGTCAGTAGCTTCAAACATTTCTGGTATATGAAAAACATGTTTTTCAATGGCAAAAATCAATGAATATTGTAAATGCACAAACAGTAATATCTCCACATTGCAAGGTGCAATTCTGAAATTTTTTGCTTTTTCCTGTTAATCCTAGCATGATAAAGAAGATTCAAAGAGAGTGAGATGCCAGCTCCTTTCATTCAGTCAGTAGCTTCAAACATTTCTGGTATATGAAAAACATGTTTTTCAATGGCAAAAATCAATGAATATTGTAAATGCACAAACAGTAATATCTCCACATTGCAAGGTGCAATTCTGAAATTTTTTGCTTTTTCCTGCTAATCCTAGCATGATAAAGAAGATTCAAAGAGAGTGAGATGCCAGCTCCTTTCATTCAGTCAGTAGCTTCAAACATTTCTGGTATATGAAAAACATGTTTTTCAATGGCAAAAATCAATGAATATTGTAAATGCACAAACAGTAATATCTCCACATTGCACGGTGCAATTCTGAAATTTTTAGCTTTTTCCTGTTAATCCTAGCATGATAAAGAAGATTCAAAGAGAGTGAGATGCCAGCTCCTTTCATTCAGTCAGTAGCTTCAAACATTTCTGGTATATGAAAAACATGTTTTTCAATGGCAAAAATCAATGAATATTGTAAATGCACAAACAGTAATATCTCCACATTGCACGGTGCAATTCTGAAATTTTTAGCTTTTTCCTGTTAATCCTAGCATGATAAAGAAGATTCAAAGAGAGTGAGATGCCAGCTCCTTTCATTCAGTCAGTAGCTTCAAACATTTCTGGTATATGAAAAACATGTTTTTCAATGGCAAAAATCAATGAATATTGTAAATGCACAAACAGTAATATCTCCACATTGCAAGGTGCAATTCTGAAATTTTTTGCTTTTTCCTGCTAATCCTAGCATGATAAAGAAGATTCAAAGAGAGTGAGATGCCAGCTCCTTTCATTCAGTCAGTAGCTTCAAACATTTCTGGTATATGAAAAACATGTTTTTCAATGGCAAAAATCAATGAATGTTGTAAATGCACAAACAGTAATATCTCCACATTGCACGGTGCAATTCTGAAATTTTTAGCTTTTTCCTGTTAATCCTAGCATGATAAAGAAGATTCAAAGAGAGTGAGATGCCAGCTCCTTTCATTCAGTCAGTAGCTTCAAACATTTCTGGTATGTGAAAAACATGTTTTTCAATGGCAAAAATCAATGAATATTGTAAATGCACAAACAGTAATATCTCCACATTGCAAGGTGCAATTCTGAAATTTTTTGCTTTTTCCTGCTAATCCTAGCATGATAAAGAAGATTCAAAGAGAGTGAGATGCCAGCTCCTTTCATTCAGTCAGTAGCTTCAAACATTTCTGGTATATGAAAAACATGTTTTTCAATGGCAAAAATCAATGAATATTGTAAATGCACAAACAGTAATATCTCCACATTGCACGGTGCAATTCTGAAATTTTTAGCTTTTTCCTGTTAATCCTAGCATGATAAAGAAGATTCAAAGAGAGTGAGATGCCAGCTCCTTTCATTCAGTCAGTAGCTTCAAACATTTCTGGTATATGAAAAACATGTTTTTCAATGGCAAAAATCAATGAATATTGTAAATGCACAAACAGTAATATCTCCACATTGCACGGTGCAATTCTGAAATTTTTAGCTTTTTCCTGTTAATCCTAGCATGATAAAGAAGATTCAAAGAGAGTGAGATGCCAGCTCCTTTCATTCAGTCAGTAGCTTCAAACATTTCTGGTATATGAAAAACGTTTTTCAATGGCAAAAATCAATGAATATTGTAAATGCACAAACAGTAATATCTCCACATTGCAAGGTGCAATTCTGAAATTTTTTGCTTTTTCCTGCTAATCCTAGCATGATAAAGAAGATTCAAAGAGAGTGAGATGCCAGCTCCTTTCATTCAGTCAGTAGCTTCAAACATTTCTGGTATATGAAAAACATGTTTTTCAATGGCAAAAATCAATGAATATTGTAAATGCACAAACAGTAATATCTCCACATTGCAAGGTGCAATTCTGAAATTTTTTGCTTTTTCCTGTTAATCCTAGCATGATAAAGAAGATTCAAAGAGAGTGAGATGCCAGCTCCTTTCATTCAGTCAGTAGCTTCAAACATTTCTGGTATATGAAAAACATGTTTTTCAATGGCAAAAATCAATGAATATTGTAAATGCACAAACAGTAATATCTCCACATTGCAAGGTGCAATTCTGAAATTTTTTGCTTTTTCCTGCTAATCCTAGCATGATAAAGAAGATTCAAAGAGAGTGAGATGCCAGCTCCTTTCATTCAGTCAGTAGCTTCAAACATTTCTGGTATATGAAAAACGTTTTTCAATGGCAAAAATCAATGAATATTGTAAATGCACAAACAGTAATATCTCCACATTGCACGGTGCAATTCTGAAATTTTTAGCTTTTTCCTGTTAATCCTAGCATGATAAAGAAGATTCAAAGAGAGTGAGATGCCAGCTCCTTTCATTCAGTCAGTAGCTTCAAACATTTCTGGTATATGAAAAACGTTTTTCAATGGCAAAAATCAATGAATATTGTAAATGCACAAACAGTAATATCTCCACATTGCAAGGTGCAATTCTGAAATTTTTTGCTTTTTCCTGCTAATCCTAGCATGATAAAGAAGATTCAAAGAGAGTGAGATGCCAGCTCCTTTCATTCAGTCAGTAGCTTCAAACATTTCTGGTATATGAAAAACATGTTTTTCAATGGCAAAAATCAATGAATATTGTAAATGCACAAACAGTAATATCTCCACATTGCACGGTGCAATTCTGAAATTTTTAGCTTTTTCCTGTTAATCCTAGCATGATAAAGAAGATTCAAAGAGAGTGAGATGCCAGCTCCTTTCATTCAGTCAGTAGCTTCAAACATTTCTGGTATATGAAAAACATGTTTTTCAATGGCAAAAATCAATGAATATTGTAAATGCACAAACAGTAATATCTCCACATTGCAAGGTGCAATTCTGAAATTTTTTGCTTTTTCCTGCTAATCCTAGCATGATAAAGAAGATTCAAAGAGAGTGAGATGCCAGCTCCTTTCATTCAGTCAGTAGCTTCAAACATTTCTGGTATATGAAAAACATGTTTTTCAATGGCAAAAATCAATGAATATTGTAAATGCACAAACAGTAATATCTCCACATTGCAAGGTGCAATTCTGAAATTTTTTGCTTTTTCCTGTTAATCCTAGCATGATAAAGAAGATTCAAAGAGAGTGAGATGCCAGCTCCTTTCATTGTCAGTAGCTTCAAACATTTCTGGTATATGAAAAACATGTTTTTCAATGGCAAAAATCAATGAATATTGTAAATGCACAAACAGTAATATCTCCACATTGCAAGGTGCAATTCTGAAATTTTTTGCTTTTTCCTGCTAATCCTAGCATGATAAAGAAGATTCAAAGAGAGTGAGATGCCAGCTCCTTTCATTCAGTCAGTAGCTTCAAACATTTCTGGTATATGAAAAACATGTTTTTCAATGGCAAAAATCAATGAATATTGTAAATGCACAAACAGTAATATCTCCACATTGCACGGTGCAATTCTGAAATTTTTAGCTTTTTCCTGTTAATCCTAGCATGATAAAGAAGATTCAAAGAGAGTGAGATGCCAGCTCCTTTCATTCAGTCAGTAGCTTCAAACATTTCTGGTATATGAAAAACATGTTTTTCAATGGCAAAAATCAATGAATATTGTAAATGCACAAACAGTAATATCTCCACATTGCAAGGTGCAATTCTGAAATTTTTTGCTTTTTCCTGCTAATCCTAGCATGATAAAGAAGATTCAAAGAGAGTGAGATGCCAGCTCCTTTCATTCAGTCAGTAGCTTCAAACATTTCTGGTATATGAAAAACATGTTTTTCAATGGCAAAAATCAATGAATATTGTAAATGCACAAACAGTAATATCTCCACATTGCAAGGTGCAATTCTGAAATTTTTTGCTTTTTCCTGTTAATCCTAGCATGATAAAGAAGATTCAAAGAGAGTGAGATGCCAGCTCCTTTCATTCAGTCAGTAGCTTCAAACATTTCTGGTATATGAAAAACATGTTTTTCAATGGCAAAAATCAATGAATATTGTAAATGCACAAACAGTAATATCTCCACATTGCAAGGTGCAATTCTGAAATTTTTTGCTTTTTCCTGTTAATCCTAGCATGATAAAGAAGATTCAAAGAGTGAGATGCCAGCTCCTTTCATTGTCAGTAGCTTCAAACATTTCTGGTATATGAAAAACATGTTTTTCAATGGCAAAAATCAATGAATATTGTAAATGCACAAACAGTAATATCTCCACATTGCAAGGTGCAATTCTGAAATTTTTTGCTTTTTCCTGCTAATCCTAGCATGATAAAGAAGATTCAAAGAGAGTGAGATGCCAGCTCCTTTCATTCAGTCAGTAGCTTCAAACATTTCTGGTATATGAAAAACATGTTTTTCAATGGCAAAAATCAATGAATATTGTAAATGCACAAACAGTAATATCTCCACATTGCACGGTGCAATTCTGAAATTTTTAGCTTTTTCCTGTTAATCCTAGCATGATAAAGAAGATTCAAAGAGAGTGAGATGCCAGCTCCTTTCATTCAGTCAGTAGCTTCAAACATTTCTGGTATATGAAAAACGTTTTTCAATGGCAAAAATCAATGAATATTGTAAATGCACAAACAGTAATATCTCCACATTGCAAGGTGCAATTCTGAAATTTTTTGCTTTTTCCTGCTAATCCTAGCATGATAAAGAAGATTCAAAGAGAGTGAGATGCCAGCTCCTTTCATTCAGTCAGTAGCTTCAAACATTTCTGGTATATGAAAAACATGTTTTTCAATGGCAAAAATCAATGAATATTGTAAATGCACAAACAGTAATATCTCCACATTGCAAGGTGCAATTCTGAAATTTTTTGCTTTTTCCTGCTAATCCTAGCATGATAAAGAAGATTCAAAGAGAGTGAGATGCCAGCTCCTTTCATTCAGTCAGTAGCTTCAAACATTTCTGGTATATGAAAAACATGTTTTTCAATGGCAAAAATCAATGAATATTGTAAATGCACAAACAGTAATATCTCCACATTGCAAGGTGCAATTCTGAAATTTTTTGCTTTTTCCTGTTAATCCTAGCATGATAAAGAAGATTCAAAGAGAGTGAGATGCCAGCTCCTTTCATTCAGTCAGTAGCTTCAAACATTTCTGGTATATGAAAAACATGTTTTTCAATGGCAAAAATCAATGAATATTGTAAATGCACAAACAGTAATATCTCCACATTGCAAGGTGCAATTCTGAAATTTTTTGCTTTTTCCTGCTAATCCTAGCATGATAAAGAAGATTCAAAGAGAGTGAGATGCCAGCTCCTTTCATTCAGTCAGTAGCTTCAAACATTTCTGGTATATGAAAAACATGTTTTTCAATGGCAAAAATCAATGAATATTGTAAATGCACAAACAGTAATATCTCCACATTGCACGGTGCAATTCTGAAATTTTTAGCTTTTTCCTGTTAATCCTAGCATGATAAAGAAGATTCAAAGAGAGTGAGATGCCAGCTCCTTTCATTCAGTCAGTAGCTTCAAACATTTCTGGTATATGAAAAACGTTTTTCAATGGCAAAAATCAATGAATATTGTAAATGCACAAACAGTAATATCTCCACATTGCAAGGTGCAATTCTGAAATTTTTTGCTTTTTCCTGCTAATCCTAGCATGATAAAGAAGATTCAAAGAGAGTGAGATGCCAGCTCCTTTCATTCAGTCAGTAGCTTCAAACATTTCTGGTATATGAAAAACATGTTTTTCAATGGCAAAAATCAATGAATATTGTAAATGCACAAACAGTAATATCTCCACATTGCACGGTGCAATTCTGAAATTTTTAGCTTTTTCCTGTTAATCCTAGCATGATAAAGAAGATTCAAAGAGAGTGAGATGCCAGCTCCTTTCATTCAGTCAGTAGCTTCAAACATTTCTGGTATATGAAAAACATGTTTTTCAATGGCAAAAATCAATGAATATTGTAAATGCACAAACAGTAATATCTCCACATTGCAAGGTGCAATTCTGAAATTTTTTGCTTTTTCCTGCTAATCCTAGCATGATAAAGAAGATTCAAAGAGAGTGAGATGCCAGCTCCTTTCATTCAGTCAGTAGCTTCAAACATTTCTGGTATATGAAAAACATGTTTTTCAATGGCAAAAATCAATGAATATTGTAAATGCACAAACAGTAATATCTCCACATTGCAAGGTGCAATTCTGAAATTTTTTGCTTTTTCCTGTTAATCCTAGCATGATAAAGAAGATTCAAAGAGAGTGAGATGCCAGCTCCTTTCATTCAGTCAGTAGCTTCAAACATTTCTGGTATATGAAAAACATGTTTTTCAATGGCAAAAATCAATGAATATTGTAAATGCACAAACAGTAATATCTCCACATTGCAAGGTGCAATTCTGAAATTTTTTGCTTTTTCCTGCTAATCCTAGCATGATAAAGAAGATTCAAAGAGAGTGAGATGCCAGCTCCTTTCATTCAGTCAGTAGCTTCAAACATTTCTGGTATATGAAAAACATGTTTTTCAATGGCAAAAATCAATGAATATTGTAAATGCACAAACAGTAATATCTCCACATTGCACGGTGCAATTCTGAAATTTTTAGCTTTTTCCTGTTAATCCTAGCATGATAAAGAAGATTCAAAGAGAGTGAGATGCCAGCTCCTTTCATTCAGTCAGTAGCTTCAAACATTTCTGGTATATGAAAAACATGTTTTTCAATGGCAAAAATCAATGAATATTGTAAATGCACAAACAGTAATATCTCCACATTGCACGGTGCAATTCTGAAATTTTTAGCTTTTTCCTGTTAATCCTAGCATGATAAAGAAGATTCAAAGAGAGTGAGATGCCAGCTCCTTTCATTCAGTCAGTAGCTTCAAACATTTCTGGTATATGAAAAACATGTTTTTCAATGGCAAAAATCAATGAATATTGTAAATGCACAAACAGTAATATCTCCACATTGCAAGGTGCAATTCTGAAATTTTTTGCTTTTTCCTGCTAATCCTAGCATGATAAAGAAGATTCAAAGAGAGTGAGATGCCAGCTCCTTTCATTCAGTCAGTAGCTTCAAACATTTCTGGTATATGAAAAACATGTTTTTCAATGGCAAAAATCAATGAATGTTGTAAATGCACAAACAGTAATATCTCCACATTGCACGGTGCAATTCTGAAATTTTTAGCTTTTTCCTGTTAATCCTAGCATGATAAAGAAGATTCAAAGAGAGTGAGATGCCAGCTCCTTTCATTCAGTCAGTAGCTTCAAACATTTCTGGTATGTGAAAAACATGTTTTTCAATGGCAAAAATCAATGAATATTGTAAATGCACAAACAGTAATATCTCCACATTGCAAGGTGCAATTCTGAAATTTTTTGCTTTTTCCTGCTAATCCTAGCATGATAAAGAAGATTCAAAGAGAGTGAGATGCCAGCTCCTTTCATTCAGTCAGTAGCTTCAAACATTTCTGGTATATGAAAAACATGTTTTTCAATGGCAAAAATCAATGAATATTGTAAATGCACAAACAGTAATATCTCCACATTGCACGGTGCAATTCTGAAATTTTTAGCTTTTTCCTGTTAATCCTAGCATGATAAAGAAGATTCAAAGAGAGTGAGATGCCAGCTCCTTTCATTCAGTCAGTAGCTTCAAACATTTCTGGTGTATGAAAAACGTTTTTCAATGGCAAAAATCAATGAATATTGTAAATGCACAAACAGTAATATCTCCACATTGCAAGGTGCAATTCTGAAATTTTTTGCTTTTTCCTGCTAATCCTAGCATGATAAAGAAGATTCAAAGAGAGTGAGATGCCAGCTCCTTTCATTCAGTCAGTAGCTTCAAACATTTCTGGTATATGAAAAACATGTTTTTCAATGGCAAAAATCAATGAATATTGTAAATGCACAAACAGTAATATCTCCACATTGCACGGTGCAATTCTGAAATTTTTAGCTTTTTCCTGTTAATCCTAGCATGATAAAGAAGATTCAAAGAGAGTGAGATGCCAGCTCCTTTCATTCAGTCAGTAGCTTCAAACATTTCTGGTATATGAAAAACGTTTTTCAATGGCAAAAATCAATGAATATTGTAAATGCACAAACAGTAATATCTCCACATTGCAAGGTGCAATTCTGAAATTTTTTGCTTTTTCCTGCTAATCCTAGCATGATAAAGAAGATTCAAAGAGAGTGAGATGCCAGCTCCTTTCATTCAGTCAGTAGCTTCAAACATTTCTGGTATATGAAAAACATGTTTTTCAATGGCAAAAATCAATGAATATTGTAAATGCACAAACAGTAATATCTCCACATTGCACGGTGCAATTCTGAAATTTTTAGCTTTTTCCTGTTAATCCTAGCATGATAAAGAAGATTCAAAGAGAGTGAGATGCCAGCTCCTTTCATTCAGTCAGTAGCTTCAAACATTTCTGGTATATGAAAAACATGTTTTTCAATGGCAAAAATCAATGAATATTGTAAATGCACAAACAGTAATATCTCCACATTGCAAGGTGCAATTCTGAAATTTTTTGCTTTTTCCTGCTAATCCTAGCATGATAAAGAAGATTCAAAGAGAGTGAGATGCCAGCTCCTTTCATTCAGTCAGTAGCTTCAAACATTTCTGGTATATGAAAAACATGTTTTTCAATGGCAAAAATCAATGAATATTGTAAATGCACAAACAGTAATATCTCCACATTGCAAGGTGCAATTCTGAAATTTTTTGCTTTTTCCTGTTAATCCTAGCATGATAAAGAAGATTCAAAGAGAGTGAGATGCCAGCTCCTTTCATTCAGTCAGTAGCTTCAAACATTTCTGGTATATGAAAAACATGTTTTTCAATGGCAAAAATCAATGAATATTGTAAATGCACAAACAGTAATATCTCCACATTGCAAGGTGCAATTCTGAAATTTTTTGCTTTTTCCTGCTAATCCTAGCATGATAAAGAAGATTCAAAGAGAGTGAGATGCCAGCTCCTTTCATTCAGTCAGTAGCTTCAAACATTTCTGGTATATGAAAAACATGTTTTTCAATGGCAAAAATCAATGAATATTGTAAATGCACAAACAGTAATATCTCCACATTGCACGGTGCAATTCTGAAATTTTTAGCTTTTTCCTGTTAATCCTAGCATGATAAAGAAGATTCAAAGAGAGTGAGATGCCAGCTCCTTTCATTCAGTCAGTAGCTTCAAACATTTCTGGTATATGAAAAACATGTTTTTCAATGGCAAAAATCAATGAATATTGTAAATGCACAAACAGTAATATCTCCACATTGCACGGTGCAATTCTGAAATTTTTAGCTTTTTCCTGTTAATCCTAGCATGATAAAGAAGATTCAAAGAGAGTGAGATGCCAGCTCCTTTCATTCAGTCAGTAGCTTCAAACATTTCTGGTATATGAAAAACATGTTTTTCAATGGCAAAAATCAATGAATATTGTAAATGCACAAACAGTAATATCTCCACATTGCAAGGTGCAATTCTGAAATTTTTTGCTTTTTCCTGCTAATCCTAGCATGATAAAGAAGATTCAAAGAGAGTGAGATGCCAGCTCCTTTCATTCAGTCAGTAGCTTCAAACATTTCTGGTATATGAAAAACATGTTTTTCAATGGCAAAAATCAATGAATGTTGTAAATGCACAAACAGTAATATCTCCACATTGCACGGTGCAATTCTGAAATTTTTAGCTTTTTCCTGTTAATCCTAGCATGATAAAGAAGATTCAAAGAGAGTGAGATGCCAGCTCCTTTCATTCAGTCAGTAGCTTCAAACATTTCTGGTATGTGAAAAACATGTTTTTCAATGGCAAAAATCAATGAATATTGTAAATGCACAAACAGTAATATCTCCACATTGCAAGGTGCAATTCTGAAATTTTTTGCTTTTTCCTGCTAATCCTAGCATGATAAAGAAGATTCAAAGAGAGTGAGATGCCAGCTCCTTTCATTCAGTCAGTAGCTTCAAACATTTCTGGTATATGAAAAACATGTTTTTCAATGGCAAAAATCAATGAATATTGTAAATGCACAAACAGTAATATCTCCACATTGCACGGTGCAATTCTGAAATTTTTAGCTTTTTCCTGTTAATCCTAGCATGATAAAGAAGATTCAAAGAGAGTGAGATGCCAGCTCCTTTCATTCAGTCAGTAGCTTCAAACATTTCTGGTGTATGAAAAACGTTTTTCAATGGCAAAAATCAATGAATATTGTAAATGCACAAACAGTAATATCTCCACATTGCAAGGTGCAATTCTGAAATTTTTTGCTTTTTCCTGCTAATCCTAGCATGATAAAGAAGATTCAAAGAGAGTGAGATGCCAGCTCCTTTCATTCAGTCAGTAGCTTCAAACATTTCTGGTATATGAAAAACATGTTTTTCAATGGCAAAAATCAATGAATATTGTAAATGCACAAACAGTAATATCTCCACATTGCACGGTGCAATTCTGAAATTTTTAGCTTTTTCCTGTTAATCCTAGCATGATAAAGAAGATTCAAAGAGAGTGAGATGCCAGCTCCTTTCATTCAGTCAGTAGCTTCAAACATTTCTGGTATATGAAAAACGTTTTTCAATGGCAAAAATCAATGAATATTGTAAATGCACAAACAGTAATATCTCCACATTGCAAGGTGCAATTCTGAAATTTTTTGCTTTTTCCTGCTAATCCTAGCATGATAAAGAAGATTCAAAGAGAGTGAGATGCCAGCTCCTTTCATTCAGTCAGTAGCTTCAAACATTTCTGGTATATGAAAAACATGTTTTTCAATGGCAAAAATCAATGAATATTGTAAATGCACAAACAGTAATATCTCCACATTGCAAGGTGCAATTCTGAAATTTTTTGCTTTTTCCTGTTAATCCTAGCATGATAAAGAAGATTCAAAGAGAGTGAGATGCCAGCTCCTTTCATTCAGTCAGTAGCTTCAAACATTTCTGGTATATGAAAAACATGTTTTTCAATGGCAAAAATCAATGAATATTGTAAATGCACAAACAGTAATATCTCCACATTGCAAGGTGCAATTCTGAAATTTTTTGCTTTTTCCTGCTAATCCTAGCATGATAAAGAAGATTCAAAGAGAGTGAGATGCCAGCTCCTTTCATTCAGTCAGTAGCTTCAAACATTTCTGGTATATGAAAAACGTTTTTCAATGGCAAAAATCAATGAATATTGTAAATGCACAAACAGTAATATCTCCACATTGCACGGTGCAATTCTGAAATTTTTAGCTTTTTCCTGTTAATCCTAGCATGATAAAGAAGATTCAAAGAGAGTGAGATGCCAGCTCCTTTCATTCAGTCAGTAGCTTCAAACATTTCTGGTATATGAAAAACGTTTTTCAATGGCAAAAATCAATGAATATTGTAAATGCACAAACAGTAATATCTCCACATTGCAAGGTGCAATTCTGAAATTTTTTGCTTTTTCCTGCTAATCCTAGCATGATAAAGAAGATTCAAAGAGAGTGAGATGCCAGCTCCTTTCATTCAGTCAGTAGCTTCAAACATTTCTGGTATATGAAAAACATGTTTTTCAATGGCAAAAATCAATGAATATTGTAAATGCACAAACAGTAATATCTCCACATTGCACGGTGCAATTCTGAAATTTTTAGCTTTTTCCTGTTAATCCTAGCATGATAAAGAAGATTCAAAGAGAGTGAGATGCCAGCTCCTTTCATTCAGTCAGTAGCTTCAAACATTTCTGGTATATGAAAAACATGTTTTTCAATGGCAAAAATCAATGAATATTGTAAATGCACAAACAGTAATATCTCCACATTGCAAGGTGCAATTCTGAAATTTTTTGCTTTTTCCTGCTAATCCTAGCATGATAAAGAAGATTCAAAGAGAGTGAGATGCCAGCTCCTTTCATTCAGTCAGTAGCTTCAAACATTTCTGGTATATGAAAAACATGTTTTTCAATGGCAAAAATCAATGAATATTGTAAATGCACAAACAGTAATATCTCCACATTGCAAGGTGCAATTCTGAAATTTTTTGCTTTTTCCTGTTAATCCTAGCATGATAAAGAAGATTCAAAGAGAGTGAGATGCCAGCTCCTTTCATTGTCAGTAGCTTCAAACATTTCTGGTATATGAAAAACATGTTTTTCAATGGCAAAAATCAATGAATATTGTAAATGCACAAACAGTAATATCTCCACATTGCAAGGTGCAATTCTGAAATTTTTTGCTTTTTCCTGCTAATCCTAGCATGATAAAGAAGATTCAAAGAGAGTGAGATGCCAGCTCCTTTCATTCAGTCAGTAGCTTCAAACATTTCTGGTATATGAAAAACATGTTTTTCAATGGCAAAAATCAATGAATATTGTAAATGCACAAACAGTAATATCTCCACATTGCACGGTGCAATTCTGAAATTTTTAGCTTTTTCCTGTTAATCCTAGCATGATAAAGAAGATTCAAAGAGAGTGAGATGCCAGCTCCTTTCATTCAGTCAGTAGCTTCAAACATTTCTGGTATATGAAAAACGTTTTTCAATGGCAAAAATCAATGAATATTGTAAATGCACAAACAGTAATATCTCCACATTGCAAGGTGCAATTCTGAAATTTTTTGCTTTTTCCTGCTAATCCTAGCATGATAAAGAAGATTCAAAGAGAGTGAGATGCCAGCTCCTTTCATTCAGTCAGTAGCTTCAAACATTTCTGGTATATGAAAAACATGTTTTTCAATGGCAAAAATCAATGAATATTGTAAATGCACAAACAGTAATATCTCCACATTGCAAGGTGCAATTCTGAAATTTTTTGCTTTTTCCTGCTAATCCTAGCATGATAAAGAAGATTCAAAGAGAGTGAGATGCCAGCTCCTTTCATTCAGTCAGTAGCTTCAAACATTTCTGGTATATGAAAAACATGTTTTTCAATGGCAAAAATCAATGAATATTGTAAATGCACAAACAGTAATATCTCCACATTGCAAGGTGCAATTCTGAAATTTTTTGCTTTTTCCTGTTAATCCTAGCATGATAAAGAAGATTCAAAGAGAGTGAGATGCCAGCTCCTTTCATTCAGTCAGTAGCTTCAAACATTTCTGGTATGTGAAAAACATGTTTTTCAATGGCAAAAATCAATGAATATTGTAAATGCACAAACAGTAATATCTCCACATTGCAAGGTGCAATTCTGAAATTTTTTGCTTTTTCCTGCTAATCCTAGCATGATAAAGAAGATTCAAAGAGAGTGAGATGCCAGCTCCTTTCATTCAGTCAGTAGCTTCAAACATTTCTGGTATATGAAAAACATGTTTTTCAATGGCAAAAATCAATGAATATTGTAAATGCACAAACAGTAATATCTCCACATTGCAAGGTGCAATTCTGAAATTTTTTGCTTTTTCCTGCTAATCCTAGCATGATAAAGAAGATTCAAAGAGAGTGAGATGCCAGCTCCTTTCATTCAGTCAGTAGCTTCAAACATTTCTGGTATATGAAAAACATGTTTTTCAATGGCAAAAATCAATGAATGTTGTAAATGCACAAACAGTAATATCTCCACATTGCACGGTGCAATTCTGAAATTTTTAGCTTTTTCCTGTTAATCCTAGCATGATAAAGAAGATTCAAAGAGAGTGAGATGCCAGCTCCTTTCATTCAGTCAGTAGCTTCAAACATTTCTGGTATGTGAAAAACATGTTTTTCAATGGCAAAAATCAATGAATATTGTAAATGCACAAACAGTAATATCTCCACATTGCAAGGTGCAATTCTGAAATTTTTTGCTTTTTCCTGCTAATCCTAGCATGATAAAGAAGATTCAAAGAGAGTGAGATGCCAGCTCCTTTCATTCAGTCAGTAGCTTCAAACATTTCTGGTATATGAAAAACATGTTTTTCAATGGCAAAAATCAATGAATATTGTAAATGCACAAGCAGTAATATCTCCACATTGCACGGTGCAATTCTGAAATTTTTAGCTTTTTCCTGTTAATCCTAGCATGATAAAGAAGATTCAAAGAGAGTGAGATGCCAGCTCCTTTCATTCAGTCAGTAGCTTCAAACATTTCTGGTGTATGAAAAACGTTTTTCAATGGCAAAAATCAATGAATATTGTAAATGCACAAACAGTAATATCTCCACATTGCAAGGTGCAATTCTGAAATTTTTTGCTTTTTCCTGCTAATCCTAGCATGATAAAGAAGATTCAAAGAGAGTGAGATGCCAGCTCCTTTCATTCAGTCAGTAGCTTCAAACATTTCTGGTATATGAAAAACATGTTTTTCAATGGCAAAAATCAATGAATATTGTAAATGCACAAACAGTAATATCTCCACATTGCACGGTGCAATTCTGAAATTTTTAGCTTTTTCCTGTTAATCCTAGCATGATAAAGAAGATTCAAAGAGAGTGAGATGCCAGCTCCTTTCATTCAGTCAGTAGCTTCAAACATTTCTGGTATATGAAAAACGTTTTTCAATGGCAAAAATCAATGAATATTGTAAATGCACAAACAGTAATATCTCCACATTGCAAGGTGCAATTCTGAAATTTTTTGCTTTTTCCTGCTAATCCTAGCATGATAAAGAAGATTCAAAGAGAGTGAGATGCCAGCTCCTTTCATTCAGTCAGTAGCTTCAAACATTTCTGGTATATGAAAAACATGTTTTTCAATGGCAAAAATCAATGAATATTGTAAATGCACAAACAGTAATATCTCCACATTGCAAGGTGCAATTCTGAAATTTTTTGCTTTTTCCTGTTAATCCTAGCATGATAAAGAAGATTCAAAGAGAGTGAGATGCCAGCTCCTTTCATTCAGTCAGTAGCTTCAAACATTTCTGGTATATGAAAAACATGTTTTTCAATGGCAAAAATCAATGAATATTGTAAATGCACAAACAGTAATATCTCCACATTGCAAGGTGCAATTCTGAAATTTTTTGCTTTTTCCTGCTAATCCTAGCATGATAAAGAAGATTCAAAGAGAGTGAGATGCCAGCTCCTTTCATTCAGTCAGTAGCTTCAAACATTTCTGGTATATGAAAAACGTTTTTCAATGGCAAAAATCAATGAATATTGTAAATGCACAAACAGTAATATCTCCACATTGCACGGTGCAATTCTGAAATTTTTAGCTTTTTCCTGTTAATCCTAGCATGATAAAGAAGATTCAAAGAGAGTGAGATGCCAGCTCCTTTCATTCAGTCAGTAGCTTCAAACATTTCTGGTATATGAAAAACGTTTTTCAATGGCAAAAATCAATGAATATTGTAAATGCACAAACAGTAATATCTCCACATTGCAAGGTGCAATTCTGAAATTTTTTGCTTTTTCCTGCTAATCCTAGCATGATAAAGAAGATTCAAAGAGAGTGAGATGCCAGCTCCTTTCATTCAGTCAGTAGCTTCAAACATTTCTGGTATATGAAAAACATGTTTTTCAATGGCAAAAATCAATGAATATTGTAAATGCACAAACAGTAATATCTCCACATTGCACGGTGCAATTCTGAAATTTTTAGCTTTTTCCTGTTAATCCTAGCATGATAAAGAAGATTCAAAGAGAGTGAGATGCCAGCTCCTTTCATTCAGTCAGTAGCTTCAAACATTTCTGGTATATGAAAAACATGTTTTTCAATGGCAAAAATCAATGAATATTGTAAATGCACAAACAGTAATATCTCCACATTGCAAGGTGCAATTCTGAAATTTTTTGCTTTTTCCTGCTAATCCTAGCATGATAAAGAAGATTCAAAGAGAGTGAGATGCCAGCTCCTTTCATTCAGTCAGTAGCTTCAAACATTTCTGGTATATGAAAAACATGTTTTTCAATGGCAAAAATCAATGAATATTGTAAATGCACAAACAGTAATATCTCCACATTGCAAGGTGCAATTCTGAAATTTTTTGCTTTTTCCTGTTAATCCTAGCATGATAAAGAAGATTCAAAGAGAGTGAGATGCCAGCTCCTTTCATTGTCAGTAGCTTCAAACATTTCTGGTATATGAAAAACATGTTTTTCAATGGCAAAAATCAATGAATATTGTAAATGCACAAACAGTAATATCTCCACATTGCAAGGTGCAATTCTGAAATTTTTTGCTTTTTCCTGCTAATCCTAGCATGATAAAGAAGATTCAAAGAGAGTGAGATGCCAGCTCCTTTCATTCAGTCAGTAGCTTCAAACATTTCTGGTATATGAAAAACATGTTTTTCAATGGCAAAAATCAATGAATATTGTAAATGCACAAACAGTAATATCTCCACATTGCACGGTGCAATTCTGAAATTTTTAGCTTTTTCCTGTTAATCCTAGCATGATAAAGAAGATTCAAAGAGAGTGAGATGCCAGCTCCTTTCATTCAGTCAGTAGCTTCAAACATTTCTGGTATATGAAAAACGTTTTTCAATGGCAAAAATCAATGAATATTGTAAATGCACAAACAGTAATATCTCCACATTGCAAGGTGCAATTCTGAAATTTTTTGCTTTTTCCTGCTAATCCTAGCATGATAAAGAAGATTCAAAGAGAGTGAGATGCCAGCTCCTTTCATTCAGTCAGTAGCTTCAAACATTTCTGGTATATGAAAAACATGTTTTTCAATGGCAAAAATCAATGAATATTGTAAATGCACAAACAGTAATATCTCCACATTGCAAGGTGCAATTCTGAAATTTTTTGCTTTTTCCTGCTAATCCTAGCATGATAAAGAAGATTCAAAGAGAGTGAGATGCCAGCTCCTTTCATTCAGTCAGTAGCTTCAAACATTTCTGGTATATGAAAAACATGTTTTTCAATGGCAAAAATCAATGAATATTGTAAATGCACAAACAGTAATATCTCCACATTGCAAGGTGCAATTCTGAAATTTTTTGCTTTTTCCTGTTAATCCTAGCATGATAAAGAAGATTCAAAGAGAGTGAGATGCCAGCTCCTTTCATTCAGTCAGTAGCTTCAAACATTTCTGGTATATGAAAAACATGTTTTTCAATGGCAAAAATCAATGAATATTGTAAATGCACAAACAGTAATATCTCCACATTGCAAGGTGCAATTCTGAAATTTTTTGCTTTTTCCTGCTAATCCTAGCATGATAAAGAAGATTCAAAGAGAGTGAGATGCCAGCTCCTTTCATTCAGTCAGTAGCTTCAAACATTTCTGGTATATGAAAAACATGTTTTTCAATGGCAAAAATCAATGAATATTGTAAATGCACAAACAGTAATATCTCCACATTGCACGGTGCAATTCTGAAATTTTTAGCTTTTTCCTGTTAATCCTAGCATGATAAAGAAGATTCAAAGAGAGTGAGATGCCAGCTCCTTTCATTCAGTCAGTAGCTTCAAACATTTCTGGTATATGAAAAACGTTTTTCAATGGCAAAAATCAATGAATATTGTAAATGCACAAACAGTAATATCTCCACATTGCAAGGTGCAATTCTGAAATTTTTTGCTTTTTCCTGCTAATCCTAGCATGATAAAGAAGATTCAAAGAGAGTGAGATGCCAGCTCCTTTCATTCAGTCAGTAGCTTCAAACATTTCTGGTATATGAAAAACATGTTTTTCAATGGCAAAAATCAATGAATATTGTAAATGCACAAACAGTAATATCTCCACATTGCACGGTGCAATTCTGAAATTTTTAGCTTTTTCCTGTTAATCCTAGCATGATAAAGAAGATTCAAAGAGAGTGAGATGCCAGCTCCTTTCATTCAGTCAGTAGCTTCAAACATTTCTGGTATATGAAAAACATGTTTTTCAATGGCAAAAATCAATGAATATTGTAAATGCACAAACAGTAATATCTCCACATTGCAAGGTGCAATTCTGAAATTTTTTGCTTTTTCCTGCTAATCCTAGCATGATAAAGAAGATTCAAAGAGAGTGAGATGCCAGCTCCTTTCATTCAGTCAGTAGCTTCAAACATTTCTGGTATATGAAAAACATGTTTTTCAATGGCAAAAATCAATGAATATTGTAAATGCACAAACAGTAATATCTCCACATTGCAAGGTGCAATTCTGAAATTTTTTGCTTTTTCCTGTTAATCCTAGCATGATAAAGAAGATTCAAAGAGAGTGAGATGCCAGCTCCTTTCATTCAGTCAGTAGCTTCAAACATTTCTGGTATATGAAAAACATGTTTTTCAATGGCAAAAATCAATGAATATTGTAAATGCACAAACAGTAATATCTCCACATTGCAAGGTGCAATTCTGAAATTTTTTGCTTTTTCCTGCTAATCCTAGCATGATAAAGAAGATTCAAAGAGAGTGAGATGCCAGCTCCTTTCATTCAGTCAGTAGCTTCAAACATTTCTGGTATATGAAAAACATGTTTTTCAATGGCAAAAATCAATGAATATTGTAAATGCACAAACAGTAATATCTCCACATTGCACGGTGCAATTCTGAAATTTTTAGCTTTTTCCTGTTAATCCTAGCATGATAAAGAAGATTCAAAGAGAGTGAGATGCCAGCTCCTTTCATTCAGTCAGTAGCTTCAAACATTTCTGGTATATGAAAAACATGTTTTTCAATGGCAAAAATCAATGAATATTGTAAATGCACAAACAGTAATATCTCCACATTGCACGGTGCAATTCTGAAATTTTTAGCTTTTTCCTGTTAATCCTAGCATGATAAAGAAGATTCAAAGAGAGTGAGATGCCAGCTCCTTTCATTCAGTCAGTAGCTTCAAACATTTCTGGTATATGAAAAACATGTTTTTCAATGGCAAAAATCAATGAATATTGTAAATGCACAAACAGTAATATCTCCACATTGCAAGGTGCAATTCTGAAATTTTTTGCTTTTTCCTGCTAATCCTAGCATGATAAAGAAGATTCAAAGAGAGTGAGATGCCAGCTCCTTTCATTCAGTCAGTAGCTTCAAACATTTCTGGTATATGAAAAACATGTTTTTCAATGGCAAAAATCAATGAATGTTGTAAATGCACAAACAGTAATATCTCCACATTGCACGGTGCAATTCTGAAATTTTTAGCTTTTTCCTGTTAATCCTAGCATGATAAAGAAGATTCAAAGAGAGTGAGATGCCAGCTCCTTTCATTCAGTCAGTAGCTTCAAACATTTCTGGTATGTGAAAAACATGTTTTTCAATGGCAAAAATCAATGAATATTGTAAATGCACAAACAGTAATATCTCCACATTGCAAGGTGCAATTCTGAAATTTTTTGCTTTTTCCTGCTAATCCTAGCATGATAAAGAAGATTCAAAGAGAGTGAGATGCCAGCTCCTTTCATTCAGTCAGTAGCTTCAAACATTTCTGGTATATGAAAAACATGTTTTTCAATGGCAAAAATCAATGAATATTGTAAATGCACAAACAGTAATATCTCCACATTGCACGGTGCAATTCTGAAATTTTTAGCTTTTTCCTGTTAATCCTAGCATGATAAAGAAGATTCAAAGAGAGTGAGATGCCAGCTCCTTTCATTCAGTCAGTAGCTTCAAACATTTCTGGTGTATGAAAAACGTTTTTCAATGGCAAAAATCAATGAATATTGTAAATGCACAAACAGTAATATCTCCACATTGCAAGGTGCAATTCTGAAATTTTTTGCTTTTTCCTGCTAATCCTAGCATGATAAAGAAGATTCAAAGAGAGTGAGATGCCAGCTCCTTTCATTCAGTCAGTAGCTTCAAACATTTCTGGTATATGAAAAACATGTTTTTCAATGGCAAAAATCAATGAATATTGTAAATGCACAAACAGTAATATCTCCACATTGCACGGTGCAATTCTGAAATTTTTAGCTTTTTCCTGTTAATCCTAGCATGATAAAGAAGATTCAAAGAGAGTGAGATGCCAGCTCCTTTCATTCAGTCAGTAGCTTCAAACATTTCTGGTATATGAAAAACGTTTTTCAATGGCAAAAATCAATGAATATTGTAAATGCACAAACAGTAATATCTCCACATTGCAAGGTGCAATTCTGAAATTTTTTGCTTTTTCCTGCTAATCCTAGCATGATAAAGAAGATTCAAAGAGAGTGAGATGCCAGCTCCTTTCATTCAGTCAGTAGCTTCAAACATTTCTGGTATATGAAAAACATGTTTTTCAATGGCAAAAATCAATGAATATTGTAAATGCACAAACAGTAATATCTCCACATTGCACGGTGCAATTCTGAAATTTTTAGCTTTTTCCTGTTAATCCTAGCATGATAAAGAAGATTCAAAGAGAGTGAGATGCCAGCTCCTTTCATTCAGTCAGTAGCTTCAAACATTTCTGGTATATGAAAAACATGTTTTTCAATGGCAAAAATCAATGAATATTGTAAATGCACAAACAGTAATATCTCCACATTGCAAGGTGCAATTCTGAAATTTTTTGCTTTTTCCTGCTAATCCTAGCATGATAAAGAAGATTCAAAGAGAGTGAGATGCCAGCTCCTTTCATTCAGTCAGTAGCTTCAAACATTTCTGGTATATGAAAAACATGTTTTTCAATGGCAAAAATCAATGAATATTGTAAATGCACAAACAGTAATATCTCCACATTGCAAGGTGCAATTCTGAAATTTTTTGCTTTTTCCTGTTAATCCTAGCATGATAAAGAAGATTCAAAGAGAGTGAGATGCCAGCTCCTTTCATTGTCAGTAGCTTCAAACATTTCTGGTATATGAAAAACATGTTTTTCAATGGCAAAAATCAATGAATATTGTAAATGCACAAACAGTAATATCTCCACATTGCAAGGTGCAATTCTGAAATTTTTTGCTTTTTCCTGCTAATCCTAGCATGATAAAGAAGATTCAAAGAGAGTGAGATGCCAGCTCCTTTCATTCAGTCAGTAGCTTCAAACATTTCTGGTATATGAAAAACATGTTTTTCAATGGCAAAAATCAATGAATATTGTAAATGCACAAACAGTAATATCTCCACATTGCACGGTGCAATTCTGAAATTTTTAGCTTTTTCCTGTTAATCCTAGCATGATAAAGAAGATTCAAAGAGAGTGAGATGCCAGCTCCTTTCATTCAGTCAGTAGCTTCAAACATTTCTGGTATATGAAAAACATGTTTTTCAATGGCAAAAATCAATGAATATTGTAAATGCACAAACAGTAATATCTCCACATTGCACGGTGCAATTCTGAAATTTTTAGCTTTTTCCTGTTAATCCTAGCATGATAAAGAAGATTCAAAGAGAGTGAGATGCCAGCTCCTTTCATTCAGTCAGTAGCTTCAAACATTTCTGGTATATGAAAAACATGTTTTTCAATGGCAAAAATCAATGAATATTGTAAATGCACAAACAGTAATATCTCCACATTGCAAGGTGCAATTCTGAAATTTTTTGCTTTTTCCTGCTAATCCTAGCATGATAAAGAAGATTCAAAGAGAGTGAGATGCCAGCTCCTTTCATTCAGTCAGTAGCTTCAAACATTTCTGGTATATGAAAAACATGTTTTTCAATGGCAAAAATCAATGAATGTTGTAAATGCACAAACAGTAATATCTCCACATTGCACGGTGCAATTCTGAAATTTTTAGCTTTTTCCTGTTAATCCTAGCATGATAAAGAAGATTCAAAGAGAGTGAGATGCCAGCTCCTTTCATTCAGTCAGTAGCTTCAAACATTTCTGGTATATGAAAAACATGTTTTTCAATGGCAAAAATCAATGAATATTGTAAATGCACAAACAGTAATATCTCCACATTGCAAGGTGCAATTCTGAAATTTTTTGCTTTTTCCTGCTAATCCTAGCATGATAAAGAAGATTCAAAGAGAGTGAGATGCCAGCTCCTTTCATTCAGTCAGTAGCTTCAAACATTTCTGGTATATGAAAAACATGTTTTTCAATGGCAAAAATCAATGAATATTGTAAATGCACAAACAGTAATATCTCCACATTGCACGGTGCAATTCTGAAATTTTTAGCTTTTTCCTGTTAATCCTAGCATGATAAAGAAGATTCAAAGAGAGTGAGATGCCAGCTCCTTTCATTCAGTCAGTAGCTTCAAACATTTCTGGTGTATGAAAAACGTTTTTCAATGGCAAAAATCAATGAATATTGTAAATGCACAAACAGTAATATCTCCACATTGCAAGGTGCAATTCTGAAATTTTTTGCTTTTTCCTGCTAATCCTAGCATGATAAAGAAGATTCAAAGAGAGTGAGATGCCAGCTCCTTTCATTCAGTCAGTAGCTTCAAACATTTCTGGTATATGAAAAACATGTTTTTCAATGGCAAAAATCAATGAATATTGTAAATGCACAAACAGTAATATCTCCACATTGCACGGTGCAATTCTGAAATTTTTAGCTTTTTCCTGTTAATCCTAGCATGATAAAGAAGATTCAAAGAGAGTGAGATGCCAGCTCCTTTCATTCAGTCAGTAGCTTCAAACATTTCTGGTATATGAAAAACATGTTTTTCAATGGCAAAAATCAATGAATATTGTAAATGCACAAACAGTAATATCTCCACATTGCAAGGTGCAATTCTGAAATTTTTTGCTTTTTCCTGCTAATCCTAGCATGATAAAGAAGATTCAAAGAGAGTGAGATGCCAGCTCCTTTCATTCAGTCAGTAGCTTCAAACATTTCTGGTATATGAAAAACATGTTTTTCAATGGCAAAAATCAATGAATATTGTAAATGCACAAACAGTAATATCTCCACATTGCACGGTGCAATTCTGAAATTTTTAGCTTTTTCCTGTTAATCCTAGCATGATAAAGAAGATTCAAAGAGAGTGAGATGCCAGCTCCTTTCATTCAGTCAGTAGCTTCAAACATTTCTGGTATATGAAAAACGTTTTTCAATGGCAAAAATCAATGAATATTGTAAATGCACAAACAGTAATATCTCCACATTGCAAGGTGCAATTCTGAAATTTTTTGCTTTTTCCTGCTAATCCTAGCATGATAAAGAAGATTCAAAGAGAGTGAGATGCCAGCTCCTTTCATTCAGTCAGTAGCTTCAAACATTTCTGGTATATGAAAAACATGTTTTTCAATGGCAAAAATCAATGAATATTGTAAATGCACAAACAGTAATATCTCCACATTGCAAGGTGCAATTCTGAAATTTTTTGCTTTTTCCTGTTAATCCTAGCATGATAAAGAAGATTCAAAGAGAGTGAGATGCCAGCTCCTTTCATTCAGTCAGTAGCTTCAAACATTTCTGGTATATGAAAAACATGTTTTTCAATGGCAAAAATCAATGAATATTGTAAATGCACAAACAGTAATATCTCCACATTGCAAGGTGCAATTCTGAAATTTTTTGCTTTTTCCTGCTAATCCTAGCATGATAAAGAAGATTCAAAGAGAGTGAGATGCCAGCTCCTTTCATTCAGTCAGTAGCTTCAAACATTTCTGGTATATGAAAAACATGTTTTTCAATGGCAAAAATCAATGAATATTGTAAATGCACAAACAGTAATATCTCCACATTGCACGGTGCAATTCTGAAATTTTTAGCTTTTTCCTGTTAATCCTAGCATGATAAAGAAGATTCAAAGAGAGTGAGATGCCAGCTCCTTTCATTCAGTCAGTAGCTTCAAACATTTCTGGTATATGAAAAACATGTTTTTCAATGGCAAAAATCAATGAATATTGTAAATGCACAAACAGTAATATCTCCACATTGCAAGGTGCAATTCTGAAATTTTTTGCTTTTTCCTGCTAATCCTAGCATGATAAAGAAGATTCAAAGAGAGTGAGATGCCAGCTCCTTTCATTCAGTCAGTAGCTTCAAACATTTCTGGTATATGAAAAACATGTTTTTCAATGGCAAAAATCAATGAATATTGTAAATGCACAAACAGTAATATCTCCACATTGCAAGGTGCAATTCTGAAATTTTTTGCTTTTTCCTGTTAATCCTAGCATGATAAAGAAGATTCAAAGAGAGTGAGATGCCAGCTCCTTTCATTCAGTCAGTAGCTTCAAACATTTCTGGTATATGAAAAACATGTTTTTCAATGGCAAAAATCAATGAATATTGTAAATGCACAAACAGTAATATCTCCACATTGCAAGGTGCAATTCTGAAATTTTTTGCTTTTTCCTGCTAATCCTAGCATGATAAAGAAGATTCAAAGAGAGTGAGATGCCAGCTCCTTTCATTCAGTCAGTAGCTTCAAACATTTCTGGTATATGAAAAACGTTTTTCAATGGCAAAAATCAATGAATATTGTAAATGCACAAACAGTAATATCTCCACATTGCACGGTGCAATTCTGAAATTTTTAGCTTTTTAATGTTAATCCTAGCATGATAAAGAAGATTCAAAGAGAGTGAGATGCCAGCTCCTTTCATTCAGTCAGTAGCTTCAAACATTTCTGGTATATGAAAAACGTTTTTCAATGGCAAAAATCAATGAATATTGTAAATGCACAAACAGTAATATCTCCACATTGCAAGGTGCAATTCTGAAATTTTTTGCTTTTTCCTGCTAATCCTAGCATGATAAAGAAGATTCAAAGAGAGTGAGATGCCAGCTCCTTTCATTCAGTCAGTAGCTTCAAACATTTCTGGTATATGAAAAACATGTTTTTCAATGGCAAAAATCAATGAATATTGTAAATGCACAAACAGTAATATCTCCACATTGCACGGTGCAATTCTGAAATTTTTAGCTTTTTCCTGTTAATCCTAGCATGATAAAGAAGATTCAAAGAGAGTGAGATGCCAGCTCCTTTCATTCAGTCAGTAGCTTCAAACATTTCTGGTATATGAAAAACATGTTTTTCAATGGCAAAAATCAATGAATATTGTAAATGCACAAACAGTAATATCTCCACATTGCAAGGTGCAATTCTGAAATTTTTTGCTTTTTCCTGCTAATCCTAGCATGATAAAGAAGATTCAAAGAGAGTGAGATGCCAGCTCCTTTCATTCAGTCAGTAGCTTCAAACATTTCTGGTATATGAAAAACATGTTTTTCAATGGCAAAAATCAATGAATATTGTAAATGCACAAACAGTAATATCTCCACATTGCAAGGTGCAATTCTGAAATTTTTTGCTTTTTCCTGTTAATCCTAGCATGATAAAGAAGATTCAAAGAGAGTGAGATGCCAGCTCCTTTCATTCAGTCAGTAGCTTCAAACATTTCTGGTATATGAAAAACATGTTTTTCAATGGCAAAAATCAATGAATATTGTAAATGCACAAACAGTAATATCTCCACATTGCAAGGTGCAATTCTGAAATTTTTTGCTTTTTCCTGCTAATCCTAGCATGATAAAGAAGATTCAAAGAGAGTGAGATGCCAGCTCCTTTCATTCAGTCAGTAGCTTCAAACATTTCTGGTATATGAAAAACATGTTTTTCAATGGCAAAAATCAATGAATATTGTAAATGCACAAACAGTAATATCTCCACATTGCAAGGTGCAATTCTGAAATTTTTTGCTTTTTCCTGCTAATCCTAGCATGATAAAGAAGATTCAAAGAGAGTGAGATGCCAGCTCCTTTCATTCAGTCAGTAGCTTCAAACATTTCTGGTATATGAAAAACATGTTTTTCAATGGCAAAAATCAATGAATATTGTAAATGCACAAACAGTAATATCTCCACATTGCAAGGTGCAATTCTGAAATTTTTTGCTTTTTCCTGTTAATCCTAGCATGATAAAGAAGATTCAAAGAGAGTGAGATGCCAGCTCCTTTCATTCAGTCAGTAGCTTCAAACATTTCTGGTATATGAAAAACATGTTTTTCAATGGCAAAAATCAATGAATATTGTAAATGCACAAACAGTAATATCTCCACATTGCAAGGTGCAATTCTGAAATTTTTTGCTTTTTCCTGCTAATCCTAGCATGATAAAGAAGATTCAAAGAGAGTGAGATGCCAGCTCCTTTCATTCAGTCAGTAGCTTCAAACATTTCTGGTATATGAAAAACGTTTTTCAATGGCAAAAATCAATGAATATTGTAAATGCACAAACAGTAATATCTCCACATTGCACGGTGCAATTCTGAAATTTTTAGCTTTTTCCTGTTAATCCTAGCATGATAAAGAAGATTCAAAGAGAGTGAGATGCCAGCTCCTTTCATTCAGTCAGTAGCTTCAAACATTTCTGGTATATGAAAAACGTTTTTCAATGGCAAAAATCAATGAATATTGTAAATGCACAAACAGTAATATCTCCACATTGCAAGGTGCAATTCTGAAATTTTTTGCTTTTTCCTGCTAATCCTAGCATGATAAAGAAGATTCAAAGAGAGTGAGATGCCAGCTCCTTTCATTCAGTCAGTAGCTTCAAACATTTCTGGTATATGAAAAACATGTTTTTCAATGGCAAAAATCAATGAATATTGTAAATGCACAAACAGTAATATCTCCACATTGCACGGTGCAATTCTGAAATTTTTAGCTTTTTCCTGTGAATCCTAGCATGATAAAGAAGATTCAAAGAGAGTGAGATGCCAGCTCCTTTCATTCAGTCAGTAGCTTCAAACATTTCTGGTATATGAAAAACATGTTTTTCAATGGCAAAAATCAATGAATATTGTAAATGCACAAACAGTAATATCTCCACATTGCACGGTGCAATTCTGAAATTTTTAGCTTTTTCTTGTTAATCCTAGCATGATAAAGAAGATTCAAAGAGAGTGAGATGCCAGCTCCTTTCATTCAGTCAGTAGCTTCAAACATTTCTGGTATATGAAAAACATGTTTTTCAATGGCAAAAATCAATGAATATTGTAAATGCACAAACAGTAATATCTCCACATTGCAAGGTGCAATTCTGAAATTTTTTGCTTTTTCCTGCTAATCCTAGCATGATAAAGAAGATTCAAAGAGAGTGAGATGCCAGCTCCTTTCATTCAGTCAGTAGCTTCAAACATTTCTGGTATATGAAAAACATGTTTTTCAATGGCAAAAATCAATGAATATTGTAAATGCACAAACAGTAATATCTCCACATTGCACGGTGCAATTCTGAAATTTTTAGCTTTTTCCTGTTAATCCTAGCATGATAAAGAAGATTCAAAGAGAGTGAGATGCCAGCTCCTTTCATTCAGTCAGTAGCTTCAAACATTTCTGGTATATGAAAAACATGTTTTTCAATGGCAAAAATCAATGAATATTGTAAATGCACAAACAGTAATATCTCCACATTGCAAGGTGCAATTCTGAAATTTTTTGCTTTTTCCTGCTAATCCTAGCATGATAAAGAAGATTCAAAGAGAGTGAGATGCCAGCTCCTTTCATTCAGTCAGTAGCTTCAAACATTTCTGGTATATGAAAAACATGTTTTTCAATGGCAAAAATCAATGAATATTGTAAATGCACAAACAGTAATATCTCCACATTGCACGGTGCAATTCTGAAATTTTTAGCTTTTTCCTGTTAATCCTAGCATGATAAAGAAGATTCAAAGAGAGTGAGATGCCAGCTCCTTTCATTCAGTCAGTAGCTTCAAACATTTCAATGGCAAAAATCAATGAATATTGTAAATGCACAAACAGTAATATCTCCACATTGCAAGGTGCAATTCTGAAATTTTTTGCTTTTTCCTGCTAATCCTAGCATGATAAAGAAGATTCAAAGAGATTGAGATGCCAGCTCCTTTCATTCAGTCAGTAGCTTCAAACATTTCTGGTATATGAAAAACATGTTTTTCAATGGCAAAAATCAATGAATATTGTAAATGCACAAACAGTAATATCTCCACATTGCAAGGTGCAATTCTGAAATTTTTTGCTTTTTCCTGTTAATCCTAGCATGATAAAGAAGATTCAAAGAGAGTGAGATGCCAGCTCCTTTCATTCAGTCAGTAGCTTCAAACATTTCTGGTATATGAAAAACATGTTTTTCAATGGCAAAAATCAATGAATATTGTAAATGCACAAACAGTAATATCTCCACATTGCAAGGTGCAATTCTGAAATTTTTTGCTTTTTCCTGCTAATCCTAGCATGATAAAGAAGATTCAAAGAGAGTGAGATGCCAGCTCCTTTCATTCAGTCAGTAGCTTCAAACATTTCTGGTATATGAAAAACATGTTTTTCAATGGCAAAAATCAATGAATATTGTAAATGCACAAACAGTAATATCTCCACATTGCACGGTGCAATTCTGAAATTTTTAGCTTTTTCCTGTTAATCCTAGCATGATAAAGAAGATTCAAAGAGAGTGAGATGCCAGCTCCTTTCATTCAGTCAGTAGCTTCAAACATTTCTGGTATATGAAAAACATGTTTTTCAATGGCAAAAATCAATGAATATTGTAAATGCACAAACAGTAATATCTCCACATTGCACGGTGCAATTCTGAAATTTTTAGCTTTTTCCTGTTAATCCTAGCATGATAAAGAAGATTCAAAGAGAGTGAGATGCCAGCTCCTTTCATTCAGTCAGTAGCTTCAAACATTTCTGGTATATGAAAAACATGTTTTTCAATGGCAAAAATCAATGAATATTGTAAATGCACAAACAGTAATATCTCCACATTGCAAGGTGCAATTCTGAAATTTTTTGCTTTTTCCTGCTAATCCTAGCATGATAAAGAAGATTCAAAGAGAGTGAGATGCCAGCTCCTTTCATTCAGTCAGTAGCTTCAAACATTTCTGGTATATGAAAAACATGTTTTTCAATGGCAAAAATCAATGAATGTTGTAAATGCACAAACAGTAATATCTCCACATTGCACGGTGCAATTCTGAAATTTTTAGCTTTTTCCTGTTAATCCTAGCATGATAAAGAAGATTCAAAGAGAGTGAGATGCCAGCTCCTTTCATTCAGTCAGTAGCTTCAAACATTTCTGGTATATGAAAAACATGTTTTTCAATGGCAAAAATCAATGAATATTGTAAATGCACAAACAGTAATATCTCCACATTGCAAGGTGCAATTCTGAAATTTTTTGCTTTTTCCTGCTAATCCTAGCATGATAAAGAAGATTCAAAGAGAGTGAGATGCCAGCTCCTTTCATTCAGTCAGTAGCTTCAAACATTTCTGGTATATGAAAAACATGTTTTTCAATGGCAAAAATCAATGAATATTGTAAATGCACAAACAGTAATATCTCCACATTGCACGGTGCAATTCTGAAATTTTTAGCTTTTTCCTGTTAATCCTAGCATGATAAAGAAGATTCAAAGAGAGTGAAATGCCAGCTCCTTTCATTCAGTCAGTAGCTTCAAACATTTCTGGTATATGAAAAACGTTTTTCAATGGCAAAAATCAATGAATATTGTAAATGCACAAACAGTAATATCTCCACATTGCAAGGTGCAATTCTGAAATTTTTTGCTTTTTCCTGCTAATCCTAGCATGATAAAGAAGATTCAAAGAGAGTGAGATGCCAGCTCCTTTCATTCAGTCAGTAGCTTCAAACATTTCTGGTATATGAAAAACATGTTTTTCAATGGCAAAAATCAATGAATATTGTAAATGCACAAACAGTAATATCTCCACATTGCACGGTGCAATTCTGAAATTTTTAGCTTTTTCCTGTTAATCCTAGCATGATAAAGAAGATTCAAAGAGAGTGAGATGCCAGCTCCTTTCATTCAGTCAGTAGCTTCAAACATTTCTGGTATATGAAAAACGTTTTTCAATGGCAAAAATCAATGAATATTGTAAATGCACAAACAGTAATATCTCCACATTGCAAGGTGCAATTCTGAAATTTTTTGCTTTTTCCTGCTAATCCTAGCATGATAAAGAAGATTCAAAGAGAGTGAGATGCCAGCTCCTTTCATTCAGTCAGTAGCTTCAAACATTTCTGGTATATGAAAAACATGTTTTTCAATGGCAAAAATCAATGAATATTGTAAATGCACAAACAGTAATATCTCCACATTGCACGGTGCAATTCTGAAATTTTTAGCTTTTTCCTGTTAATCCTAGCATGATAAAGAAGATTCAAAGAGAGTGAGATGCCAGCTCCTTTCATTCAGTCAGTAGCTTCAAACATTTCTGGTATATGAAAAACATGTTTTTCAATGGCAAAAATCAATGAATATTGTAAATGCACAAACAGTAATATCTCCACATTGCAAGGTGCAATTCTGAAATTTTTTGCTTTTTCCTGCTAATCCTAGCATGATAAAGAAGATTCAAAGAGAGTGAGATGCCAGCTCCTTTCATTCAGTCAGTAGCTTCAAACATTTCTGGTATATGAAAAACATGTTTTTCAATGGCAAAAATCAATGAATATTGTAAATGCACAAACAGTAATATCTCCACATTGCAAGGTGCAATTCTGAAATTTTTTGCTTTTTCCTGTTAATCCTAGCATGATAAAGAAGATTCAAAGAGAGTGAGATGCCAGCTCCTTTCATTCAGTCAGTAGCTTCAAACATTTCTGGTATATGAAAAACATGTTTTTCAATGGCAAAAATCAATGAATATTGTAAATGCACAAACAGTAATATCTCCACATTGCAAGGTGCAATTCTGAAATTTTTTGCTTTTTCCTGCTAATCCTAGCATGATAAAGAAGATTCAAAGAGAGTGAGATGCCAGCTCCTTTCATTCAGTCAGTAGCTTCAAACATTTCTGGTATATGAAAAACATGTTTTTCAATGGCAAAAATCAATGAATATTGTAAATGCACAAACAGTAATATCTCCACATTGCACGGTGCAATTCTGAAATTTTTAGCTTTTTCCTGTTAATCCTAGCATGATAAAGAAGATTCAAAGAGAGTGAGATGCCAGCTCCTTTCATTCAGTCAGTAGCTTCAAACATTTCTGGTATATGAAAAACATGTTTTTCAATGGCAAAAATCAATGAATATTGTAAATGCACAAACAGTAATATCTCCACATTGCAAGGTGCAATTCTGAAATTTTTTGCTTTTTCCTGTTAATCCTAGCATGATAAAGAAGATTCAAAGAGAGTGAGATGCCAGCTCCTTTCATTCAGTCAGTAGCTTCAAACATTTCTGGTATATGAAAAACATGTTTTTCAATGGCAAAAATCAATGAATATTGTAAATGCACAAACAGTAATATCTCCACATTGCAAGGTGCAATTCTGAAATTTTTTGCTTTTTCCTGCTAATCCTAGCATGATAAAGAAGATTCAAAGAGAGTGAGATGCCAGCTCCTTTCATTCAGTCAGTAGCTTCAAACATTTCTGGTATATGAAAAACATGTTTTTCAATGGCAAAAATCAATGAATATTGTAAATGCACAAACAGTAATATCTCCACATTGCACGGTGCAATTCTGAAATTTTTAGCTTTTTCCTGTTAATCCTAGCATGATAAAGAAGATTCAAAGAGAGTGAGATGCCAGCTCCTTTCATTCAGTCAGTAGCTTCAAACATTTCTGGTATATGAAAAACGTTTTTCAATGGCAAAAATCAATGAATATTGTAAATGCACAAACAGTAATATCTCCACATTGCACGGTGCAATTCTGAAATTTTTAGCTTTTTCCTGTTAATCCTAGCATGATAAAGAAGATTCAAAGAGAGTGAGATGCCAGCTCCTTTCATTCAGTCAGTAGCTTCAAACATTTCTGGTATATGAAAAACATGTTTTTCAATGGCAAAAATCAATGAATATTGTAAATGCACAAACAGTAATATCTCCACATTGCAAGGTGCAATTCTGAAATTTTTTGCTTTTTCCTGCTAATCCTAGCATGATAAAGAAGATTCAAAGAGAGTGAGATGCCAGCTCCTTTCATTCAGTCAGTAGCTTCAAACATTTCTGGTATATGAAAAACATGTTTTTCAATGGCAAAAATCAATGAATATTGTAAATGCACAAACAGTAATATCTCCACATTGCACGGTGCAATTCTGAAATTTTTAGCTTTTTCCTGTTAATCCTAGCATGATAAAGAAGATTCAAAGAGAGTGAGATGCCAGCTCCTTTCATTCAGTCAGTAGCTTCAAACATTTCTGGTATATGAAAAACGTTTTTCAATGGCAAAAATCAATGAATATTGTAAATGCACACAGTAATATCTCCACATTGCAAGGTGCAATTCTGAAATTTTTTGCTTTTTCCTGCTAATCCTAGCATGATAAAGAAGATTCAAAGAGAGTGAGATGCCAGCTCCTTTCATTCAGTCAGTAGCTTCAAACATTTCTGGTATATGAAAAACATGTTTTTCAATGGCAAAAATCAATGAATATTGTAAATGCACAAACAGTAATATCTCCACATTGCAAGGTGCAATTCTGAAATTTTTTGCTTTTTCCTGTTAATCCTAGCATGATAAAGAAGATTCAAAGAGAGTGAGATGCCAGCTCCTTTCATTCAGTCAGTAGCTTCAAACATTTCTGGTATATGAAAAACATGTTTTTCAATGGCAAAAATCAATGAATATTGTAAATGCACAAACAGTAATATCTCCACATTGCAAGGTGCAATTCTGAAATTTTTTGCTTTTTCCTGCTAATCCTAGCATGATAAAGAAGATTCAAAGAGAGTGAGATGCCAGCTCCTTTCATTCAGTCAGTAGCTTCAAACATTTCTGGTATATGAAAAACATGTTTTTCAATGGCAAAAATCAATGAATATTGTAAATGCACAAACAGTAATATCTCCACATTGCACGGTGCAATTCTGAAATTTTTAGCTTTTTCCTGTTAATCCTAGCATGATAAAGAAGATTCAAAGAGAGTGAGATGCCAGCTCCTTTCATTCAGTCAGTAGCTTCAAACATTTCTGGTATATGAAAAACATGTTTTTCAATGGCAAAAATCAATGAATATTGTAAATGCACAAACAGTAATATCTCCACATTGCAAGGTGCAATTCTGAAATTTTTTGCTTTTTCCTGCTAATCCTAGCATGATAAAGAAGATTCAAAGAGAGTGAGATGCCAGCTCCTTTCATTCAGTCAGTAGCTTCAAACATTTCTGGTATATGAAAAACATGTTTTTCAATGGCAAAAATCAATGAATATTGTAAATGCACAAACAGTAATATCTCCACATTGCAAGGTGCAATTCTGAAATTTTTTGCTTTTTCCTGTTAATCCTAGCATGATAAAGAAGATTCAAAGAGAGTGAGATGCCAGCTCCTTTCATTCAGTCAGTAGCTTCAAACATTTCTGGTATATGAAAAACATGTTTTTCAATGGCAAAAATCAATGAATATTGTAAATGCACAAACAGTAATATCTCCACATTGCAAGGTGCAATTCTGAAATTTTTTGCTTTTTCCTGCTAATCCTAGCATGATAAAGAAGATTCAAAGAGAGTGAGATGCCAGCTCCTTTCATTCAGTCAGTAGCTTCAAACATTTCTGGTATATGAAAAACGTTTTTCAATGGCAAAAATCAATGAATATTGTAAATGCACAAACAGTAATATCTCCACATTGCACGGTGCAATTCTGAAATTTTTAGCTTTTTAATGTTAATCCTAGCATGATAAAGAAGATTCAAAGAGAGTGAGATGCCAGCTCCTTTCATTCAGTCAGTAGCTTCAAACATTTCTGGTATATGAAAAACGTTTTTCAATGGCAAAAATCAATGAATATTGTAAATGCACAAACAGTAATATCTCCACATTGCAAGGTGCAATTCTGAAATTTTTTGCTTTTTCCTGCTAATCCTAGCATGATAAAGAAGATTCAAAGAGAGTGAGATGCCAGCTCCTTTCATTCAGTCAGTAGCTTCAAACATTTCTGGTATATGAAAAACATGTTTTTCAATGGCAAAAATCAATGAATATTGTAAATGCACAAACAGTAATATCTCCACATTGCACGGTGCAATTCTGAAATTTTTAGCTTTTTCCTGTTAATCCTAGCATGATAAAGAAGATTCAAAGAGAGTGAGATGCCAGCTCCTTTCATTCAGTCAGTAGCTTCAAACATTTCTGGTATATGAAAAACATGTTTTTCAATGGCAAAAATCAATGAATATTGTAAATGCACAAACAGTAATATCTCCACATTGCAAGGTGCAATTCTGAAATTTTTTGCTTTTTCCTGCTAATCCTAGCATGATAAAGAAGATTCAAAGAGAGTGAGATGCCAGCTCCTTTCATTCAGTCAGTAGCTTCAAACATTTCTGGTATATGAAAAACATGTTTTTCAATGGCAAAAATCAATGAATATTGTAAATGCACAAACAGTAATATCTCCACATTGCAAGGTGCAATTCTGAAATTTTTTGCTTTTTCCTGTTAATCCTAGCATGATAAAGAAGATTCAAAGAGAGTGAGATGCCAGCTCCTTTCATTCAGTCAGTAGCTTCAAACATTTCTGGTATATGAAAAACATGTTTTTCAATGGCAAAAATCAATGAATATTGTAAATGCACAAACAGTAATATCTCCACATTGCAAGGTGCAATTCTGAAATTTTTTGCTTTTTCCTGCTAATCCTAGCATGATAAAGAAGATTCAAAGAGAGTGAGATGCCAGCTCCTTTCATTCAGTCAGTAGCTTCAAACATTTCTGGTATATGAAAAACATGTTTTTCAATGGCAAAAATCAATGAATATTGTAAATGCACAAACAGTAATATCTCCACATTGCAAGGTGCAATTCTGAAATTTTTTGCTTTTTCCTGCTAATCCTAGCATGATAAAGAAGATTCAAAGAGAGTGAGATGCCAGCTCCTTTCATTCAGTCAGTAGCTTCAAACATTTCTGGTATATGAAAAACATGTTTTTCAATGGCAAAAATCAATGAATATTGTAAATGCACAAACAGTAATATCTCCACATTGCAAGGTGCAATTCTGAAATTTTTTGCTTTTTCCTGTTAATCCTAGCATGATAAAGAAGATTCAAAGAGAGTGAGATGCCAGCTCCTTTCATTCAGTCAGTAGCTTCAAACATTTCTGGTATATGAAAAACATGTTTTTCAATGGCAAAAATCAATGAATATTGTAAATGCACAAACAGTAATATCTCCACATTGCAAGGTGCAATTCTGAAATTTTTTGCTTTTTCCTGCTAATCCTAGCATGATAAAGAAGATTCAAAGAGAGTGAGATGCCAGCTCCTTTCATTCAGTCAGTAGCTTCAAACATTTCTGGTATATGAAAAACATGTTTTTCAATGGCAAAAATCAATGAATATTGTAAATGCACAAACAGTAATATCTCCACATTGCACGGTGCAATTCTGAAATTTTTAGCTTTTTCCTGTTAATCCTAGCATGATAAAGAAGATTCAAAGAGAGTGAGATGCCAGCTCCTTTCATTCAGTCAGTAGCTTCAAACATTTCTGGTATATGAAAAACGTTTTTCAATGGCAAAAATCAATGAATATTGTAAATGCACAAACAGTAATATCTCCACATTGCACGGTGCAATTCTGAAATTTTTAGCTTTTTCCTGTTAATCCTAGCATGATAAAGAAGATTCAAAGAGAGTGAGATGCCAGCTCCTTTCATTCAGTCAGTAGCTTCAAACATTTCTGGTATATGAAAAACATGTTTTTCAATGGCAAAAATCAATGAATATTGTAAATGCACAAACAGTAATATCTCCACATTGCAAGGTGCAATTCTGAAATTTTTTGCTTTTTCCTGCTAATCCTAGCATGATAAAGAAGATTCAAAGAGAGTGAGATGCCAGCTCCTTTCATTCAGTCAGTAGCTTCAAACATTTCTGGTATATGAAAAACATGTTTTTCAATGGCAAAAATCAATGAATGTTGTAAATGCACAAACAGTAATATCTCCACATTGCACGGTGCAATTCTGAAATTTTTAGCTTTTTCCTGTTAATCCTAGCATGATAAAGAAGATTCAGAGAGTGAGATGCCAGCTCCTTTCATTCAGTCAGTAGCTTCAAACATTTCTGGTATATGAAAAACATGTTTTTCAATGGCAAAAATCAATGAATATTGTAAATGCACAAACAGTAATATCTCCACATTGCAAGGTGCAATTCTGAAATTTTTTGCTTTTTCCTGCTAATCCTAGCATGATAAAGAAGATTCAAAGAGAGTGAGATGCCAGCTCCTTTCATTCAGTCAGTAGCTTCAAACATTTCTGGTATATGAAAAACATGTTTTTCAATGGCAAAAATCAATGAATATTGTAAATGCACAAACAGTAATATCTCCACATTGCACGGTGCAATTCTGAAATTTTTAGCTTTTTCCTGTTAATCCTAGCATGATAAAGAAGATTCAAAGAGAGTGAGATGCCAGCTCCTTTCATTCAGTCAGTAGCTTCAAACATTTCTGGTATATGAAAAACGTTTTTCAATGGCAAAAATCAATGAATATTGTAAATGCACAAACAGTAATATCTCCACATTGCAAGGTGCAATTCTGAAATTTTTTGCTTTTTCCTGCTAATCCTAGCATGATAAAGAAGATTCAAAGAGAGTGAGATGCCAGCTCCTTTCATTCAGTCAGTAGCTTCAAACATTTCTGGTATATGAAAAACATGTTTTTCAATGGCAAAAATCAATGAATATTGTAAATGCACAAACAGTAATATCTCCACATTGCACGGTGCAATTCTGAAATTTTTAGCTTTTTCCTGTTAATCCTAGCATGATAAAGAAGATTCAAAGAGAGTGAGATGCCAGCTCCTTTCATTCAGTCAGTAGCTTCAAACATTTCTGGTATATGAAAAACATGTTTTTCAATGGCAAAAATCAATGAATATTGTAAATGCACAAACAGTAATATCTCCACATTGCAAGGTGCAATTCTGAAATTTTTTGCTTTTTCCTGCTAATCCTAGCATGATAAAGAAGATTCAAAGAGAGTGAGATGCCAGCTCCTTTCATTCAGTCAGTAGCTTCAAACATTTCTGGTATATGAAAAACATGTTTTTCAATGGCAAAAATCAATGAATATTGTAAATGCACAAACAGTAATATCTCCACATTGCACGGTGCAATTCTGAAATTTTTAGCTTTTTCCTGTTAATCCTAGCATGATAAAGAAGATTCAAAGAGAGTGAGATGCCAGCTCCTTTCATTCAGTCAGTAGCTTCAAACATTTCTGGTATATGAAAAACGTTTTTCAATGGCAAAGATCAATGAATATTGTAAATGCACAAACAGTAATATCTCCACATTGCAAGGTGCAATTCTGAAATTTTTTGCTTTTTCCTGCTAATCCTAGCATGATAAAGAAGATTCAAAGAGAGTGAGATGCCAGCTCCTTTCTTTCAGTCAGTAGCTTCAAACATTTCTGGTATATGAAAAACATGTTTTTCAATGGCAAAAATCAATGAATATTGTAAATGCACAAACAGTAATATCTCCACATTGCACGGTGCAATTCTGAAATTTTTAGCTTTTTCCTGTTAATCCTAGCATGATAAAGAAGATTCAAAGAGAGTGAGATGCCAGCTCCTTTCATTCAGTCAGTAGCTTCAAACATTTCTGGTATATGAAAAACATGTTTTTCAATGGCAAAAATCAATGAATATTGTAAATGCACAAACAGTAATATCTCCACATTGCAAGGTGCAATTCTGAAATTTTTTGCTTTTTCCTGCTAATCCTAGCATGATAAAGAAGATTCAAAGAGATTGAGATGCCAGCTCCTTTCATTCAGTCAGTAGCTTCAAACATTTCTGGTATATGAAAAACATGTTTTTCAATGGCAAAAATCAATGAATATTGTAAATGCACAAACAGTAATATCTCCACATTGCAAGGTGCAATTCTGAAATTTTTTGCTTTTTCCTGTTAATCCTAGCATGATAAAGAAGATTCAAAGAGAGTGAGATGCCAGCTCCTTTCATTCAGTCAGTAGCTTCAAACATTTCTGGTATATGAAAAACATGTTTTTCAATGGCAAAAATCAATGAATATTGTAAATGCACAAACAGTAATATCTCCACATTGCACGGTGCAATTCTGAAATTTTTAGCTTTTTCCTGTTAATCCTAGCATGATAAAGAAGATTCAAAGAGAGTGAGATGCCAGCTCCTTTCATTCAGTCAGTAGCTTCAAACATTTCTGGTATATGAAAAACATGTTTTTCAATGGCAAAAATCAATGAATATTGTAAATGCACAAACAGTAATATCTCCACATTGCAAGGTGCAATTCTGAAATTTTTTGCTTTTTCCTGCTAATCCTAGCATGATAAAGAAGATTCAAAGAGAGTGAGATGCCAGCTCCTTTCATTCAGTCAGTAGCTTCAAACATTTCTGGTATATGAAAAACATGTTTTTCAATGGCAAAAATCAATGAATATTGTAAATGCACAAACAGTAATATCTCCACATTGCACGGTGCAATTCTGAAATTTTTAGCTTTTTCCTGTTAATCCTAGCATGATAAAGAAGATTCAAAGAGAGTGAGATGCCAGCTCCTTTCATTCAGTCAGTAGCTTCAAACATTTCTGGTATATGAAAAACGTTTTTCAATGGCAAAGATCAATGAATATTGTAAATGCACAAACAGTAATATCTCCACATTGCAAGGTGCAATTCTGAAATTTTTTGCTTTTTCCTGCTAATCCTAGCATGATAAAGAAGATTCAAAGAGAGTGAGATGCCAGCTCCTTTCTTTCAGTCAGTAGCTTCAAACATTTCTGGTATATGAAAAACATGTTTTTCAATGGCAAAAATCAATGAATATTGTAAATGCACAAACAGTAATATCTCCACATTGCACGGTGCAATTCTGAAATTTTTAGCTTTTTCCTGTTAATCCTAGCATGATAAAGAAGATTCAAAGAGAGTGAGATGCCAGCTCCTTTCATTCAGTCAGTAGCTTCAAACATTTCTGGTATATGAAAAACATGTTTTTCAATGGCAAAAATCAATGAATATTGTAAATGCACAAACAGTAATATCTCCACATTGCAAGGTGCAATTCTGAAATTTTTTGCTTTTTCCTGCTAATCCTAGCATGATAAAGAAGATTCAAAGAGATTGAGATGCCAGCTCCTTTCATTCAGTCAGTAGCTTCAAACATTTCTGGTATATGAAAAACATGTTTTTCAATGGCAAAAATCAATGAATATTGTAAATGCACAAACAGTAATATCTCCACATTGCAAGGTGCAATTCTGAAATTTTTTTGCTTTTTCCTGTTAATCCTAGCATGATAAAGAAGATTCAAAGAGAGTGAGATGCCAGCTCCTTTCATTCAGTCAGTAGCTTCAAACATTTCTGGTATATGAAAAACGTTTTTCAATGGCAAAAATCAATGAATATTGTAAATGCACAAACAGTAATATCTCCACATTGCAAGGTGCAATTCTGAAATTTTTTGCTTTTTCCTGCTAATCCTAGCATGATAAAGAAGATTCAAAGAGAGTGAGATACCCACAAACGCTACCCTCATATATTTGAATCCACTAGCGACCGGAAAAAAGCCGGTGTAGCTACAGTGATCAGAGATTCTGTCCCATTTGAGTTTTTAGATCAGCATAGAGATGTCAATGGAAGGTTCCATATATTGCTCTGTAAACTGAATAATCATGAGTGCACTGTTGTTAACCTATACGCCCCAAATAAAAAGCAAATACCCTTTTTGAATAAGGTTTTTAGAAAGGTTGAAGAGGTTAGGAGAGGCGAATTGATTTTTTTGGGAGACTTCAACATGGTCCCGGACGGGCATATGGACTCTTCCTCCCCCAGCCGTCATTTATACCCGACGCTAAATAACTGGCTTTATAAAAACGAACTATTTGATACATTTAGATGTCTGCAAACTACCTCCAAAGAATTCTCCCATTTTTCGGATGCGCACCAAACGGCCTCTAGAATAGACTTAATAATAACTGACGTTTTTTCTTTACCCAAATTCTCTAACGTATCTATAGGTCTTAGGTCTCTATCAGATCATGCCCCTACGTCATGTGAAATTCATATTGGTCCTCTTATTAAAAATGGATTTCTTTGGAAATGTAGATCTTCACTTATTCATAACCCCAAAAACAAAAAAATTATTGAAAAAGCTATTTCTGATTATTTTAGGGAGAATGATACCCCAGATTTATCTAATCCCTTCTCCAGCTGGTGCGCTCACAAGGCCGTCCTTCGTGGTGTACTAATGCAGATATCCTCATTTGAAAAAAAAGAAAAAAGATCAAAAATTAATTCTCTTCAAAAACTGATTAGGGAAAAAGAATTAGAGCAAATTAATCTTCCTTCCCCTTCCCCAATAATTCAAAAAGAACTCTCAAATTTAAGAGTAGAGCTAAAATCAGAAATTTCTTCCTCCTATGATGCAATTATTCGGAAATCAAAATTTAATTACTATGCGGCCCTAAATAAACCCACCCGCTTTATGGCCCGCCTAGTCAAATGTAAAAGAGCAATTAATAGAATAGATAAAATAAAAAACAATAGTGGAATAACGTTTTGCCACCCTAAAGATATAGTGAACCAGTTTGCAAATTTTTACAAAAAACTCTACAACATCAAAACTGATCCTCTAATTTCCCATCCTCACCCAGATGCAATCAACAAATTTTTATCCTCCATTAACCTACCGAAATTGAGCCCTCTGGATCACGAGTCATTGAATAAGCCTTTTTCTAACCTTGAAATTATTAACACAATAAAGCAACTTAAAGATTTCAAGGCTCCGGGTCCAGATGGGTTCATTAATGAGTATTATAAAACTTTTTGTGACCTACTTTCTTCCCCTCTCACGAAAATTTTCAATCATGCTTCCTCAATAAGCTCCTTCCCCTCAGAAATGCTGGAAGCCACCATTACCCTAATACCCAAGTCTAAGGATGAGAGAGATAATGTTAAAAATTATAGGCCCATTTCGCTAATTAACACTGATATTAAGATATATTCGAAAATTCTGGCCAATCGTTTATCGACTATTCTCCCATCTCTCATCAACGATGATCAGATTGGCTTCGTTGGTGGGAGGCAAGCAACTGATGGCTCTAGAAGACTTCTGAATATTATTAAGGTGATAAATACGGCGAAACTCCCAACTTCATTGCTTGCTTTAGACGCTGAAAAAGCTTTCGACAGGTTAAATTGGCTATACCTTAAACTCACCCTTATTAAATTCGGTTTTGATAACAAATTTCTCTCTTCAATTATGGCCCTCTATTCTAACCCCCAAGCAAAAATTTATGTTAACAATTATCTCTCAAATCCAATCCCTATCACAAATGGTACTAGACAGGGTTGCCCACTTTCCCCCCTTCTCTTTGTCCTGGCTATGGAGCCTTTGGCACAGAGGATTAGAGAAAACACTGACATTAGGGGGATTTCTACCCCATCTCGAGAATTTAAAATTGGCCTCTTTGCAGATGATGTTATGCTTTCCTTGCTGGACCCAGTAAATTCGGTTGCGGAGGTTTCAAAGGTTCTAGAACTATTCTCTCAGATTTCTTATTTTAAAATTAACAATGAGAAGTCTAAACTTTTGAATATTAATCTGGACCGTCAGACGAGAGAGGTTTTACACTCAAGATTTTCCTTTGGTCTGGCTAAACGCAATCTGACTTATTTGGGGATCAGTATTGGTAAATCTATTAATTCAACAATCTCTGACAATCTGGTTCGGATTGATGACATCGTCCGAGGAGATTTGATGGATTTTATGAAAAGAGATTTGTCGTGGTGGGGTAGAGTCCTCTCTATCAAGATGTTTGTTCTTCCCAAAATTTTGTATTTTTTCCGCAACCTACCTTTATCTATTTCCCATATCTTTATTCAAAAAATTCAAAATCAGATTAATTCTTATGTCTGGGATAATAAACGTGCGAGGATATCTGCTGATATATTGTACAAGAATAAAAGTAACGGAGGTCTGAGCCATCCTAATATTTCCGCTTACTATCTGGCAAACCTTATCAAACAGAGCAGTTACTGGTTTAATTCTGACAGCCCCCCAGCTTGGATGATTC
>NW_027369530.1:0-42026 GCF_046119375.1 Phyllobates terribilis
AGTCCTACAGACCCTAATTGTAACCAATAACCAAGGAAATCCCAAGGTTCAAAAGCACAACAACATAAAGATCAAAGATAAGTAGGCCTATGCAATACCATTGGAAAATCGCCGATACTCGACACAGGTTTATAATCTCTACACAATAAGCAATCGCAAATAGTCTATGCAATGCTCGCTACCTAAAGACAAGACTTTTGAAATCGAATTATCAAGCCTAGCAATATGATGGATAATAATTAACCTAGTTTGCAACCTAGATAAAATCAAGATCAATCAATGTAATCAATAAAGCACAAGAGATCATAAAACAATCCTAAAATTAACTTTAGAACATAAATATTAGAATTCTCACAACAAACCTAGAACAATGGCTTCAGCCTAAAGAGTGAACTATAGAGAACTTAGCCAGACATAGCCATTGAAAGCAATGAATAATATGGATGAATGATGTGAAAACAAACCAGGGAAGGTGGTGAAAGTGGAACAAAGGTGGAAGCTTTTTTCTTGGTTGTTGTTGAGTTCTAACTAAATGAAAGTGGCAAAAGAATAATGAAGTCCCCCTTTCTAACCTAATTTCCAAAGACTTATATAGTCTCCAATTAAAGGGAATAAAAATAAATTTAAATAACTAAAAAGATGTGGAAATAACTAATAAAATCTCGGATCAAATCTTCAATTAATGGGCCATCCGTGTCCGCGTCACGATCGTGACACAGGGGTCGCGATCGTGTCTTTGCTCTAGTTCTCAGGTCCGTGATGGTCGCGATCGTGATAGATAGTCTCGGTCGTGACATCTCAACTGCGGCTAAGTTTCAATCGTGACAGCTTCAACTGAGGCTGAATCCCGGTCGTGATGCTCTATCTCGGTCATGACTTCTCCTCCTGAGATGGTCTTCGGTCTTCTTCAAGCGTCGAGGCAGCTCGGCTTCGCCTCTCAGCTTCTCCTTGGGTGTAGGCATGGCATACTTCCTCTAGCTCCATCCCGAATGCACTAAAAGTGAGCACAACCGGGATCTCCATGATAAAACCACTCGAAACCGCTTACGAGCATCCCGCTAATCCATAGATGAACTCCAAACCGGATTCCGGGAATACCACTCGTTATGCACCTAAACACCACTAAACCTAATCTAATAGTCGCTAGTTAACACCATATAATAAGCTCCTATCAGCAAGCTACAAAAACCACCTCAAGCACAAGAAGAAGGATCTGACTTTGGTTGAGTTTGTCAGCCACATGAAGATCGAGGAGTCAAATCGACTCAAGGATAAGCCTATTCCTAAACCTTCTGAAAATTCTGTTAAGGCTAATGTTGTAGAGTCCTCAAATGCAAATAGGTTCAAGAAGAAGGAGCCCTCTGCTGCTCAAAAGAAGGGCAAGTTTTAGAACAAGAAGTCGTTCAAGAAGCCTGGAAAGCCATATGAGATGACAAAAACTGGCTGCTATGTGTGGGGGAAATAGGGTCACAAGGTGTTTCAATGCTTCAAGAGGAGAGACGTCCAGAAGAGTGCCCCAAAGCCCAATCCAGATCAGGCGAACCTAGCTGAAGGAGTAGAACTTCGTTGTCGTAGTCACTAAGTCAACTCCGTTGATGAGAAGACTGACTGGATGATAGATGGTGGAGCTACTAGGCACATATGAATGTTAAATCTATTAACTGAATGCTAAACTAGGACATGTGAATGTTAAATCTATTAATCGAATGCATGCAATGGGACTAATCTTGAACTTGACTAAATATGATCATAAAAAGTGTAATGTATGTGTTGAGGCCAAAATTAAGAGAAATGCTTTTAATTCTGTTAATGAAAGGACAATTGAATTGTTGGAATTGATCCATTCAGACCTAGAAGAATTTAGGAACACCGAATCTAGAGGTGGAAAGAAATATTATATTACTTTTATGGATGATCATTTGAGATATACGAAATTGTATTTATTGAGATCCAAAGATGAAGCTGAAAATGTGTTTTACACTTATATGTATGAGGTAGAAAACCAATTGAATAGTAAGATTAAAAGGATTACATCAGATAGAGTAGGTGAATATATCACTAACTCTTGGAAGGAACTCTGTGAGAAGAATGGTATAATTCATGAGTTTACAGCTCCATACAGCCCACAACAAAATGGTATAGCTGAAAGGAAAAACCGAACTTTAAAAGAAATGATGAATGCTTTACTTTCAAGTTCTGGTTTACCTGACAACATGTGGGGTGAGGCTGTATTGACTGCGAAACATATTCTCAATAGAGTACCTCATAAGAAGCTAGATAAGACACCCTACGAATTATGGAAAGGTCATGCGCCTAACTTGAAATTTCTGAAAGTGTAGGGGTGTCTAGGTAAGGTAGGATTGCCTGCTTTTAAAGTTGATGCAATTGGATATATAATACCTTTGATGTTGTATTTATTGGTGATGCCCATAACAGTGTTGTTTATCGATTCATGTGTTTGAGTGATCGTTCTATATGCGAATATAGAGATGCTGAATTTTTTTAGCATGTATGTCCTTTAAAGAAAAATGTTGTGCAAATTGATTCTATGCCTAATGTTGCATCTTCGTCTAGGATTTTACCTTCCGAGCCTATTCATGAAATTGAACCTAGGAAGAGTGAAAGACAAAAAAGAACAACTAGCTTTGGTCCTGATTTTGTGATTGAACTCGGTGATATGGATGAGATAAATGATACATTCATTAGTGTGCATATGCTAGAGGATGATCCTAAGACATATGATGAAGCTGTGAGTTCATTGGATGCTAGTTTTTGGAAAGATGCAAATTAAAGTGAAATAGACTCAATTATGTCTAACCATACATGCGAACTAGTAGAGATGCCTAAGGGAAACAAAGTCATAGGATGTAAGTGGATCTTTAAGAAGAAGCTTAAGATTGATGGCTTTGTTGAAAGATATAAGGTTAGATTAGTTATTAAAGGTTTCACTCAAGAATATGGGATTGAGTTCTTTGACACTTATTTCCTTGTTACTAAGATTCCGACCATTCGTGCATTGTTTGCTTTAGCCTCTAGCTATAAGTTGTTAGTACATCAAATGGATGTTAAAACTGCATTTTTAACTGGTGATCTTAATGAGGATATTTATATGGAACAACCTCCGGGATGTGTAGTTCCAAGACAAGAGAGAAAAGTATGCAGATTAAAGAAGTCATTGTACAGTTTGAATCAAGCACCAAAGCAATGGTATGAAAAATTTCATAAAACCATATTAGGCTTTGGATTCAAGGTAAATGGATCAGATGCTTGTGTTTATTTAAAATTGTTTGGTGTTGATTGTGTTATTATATGTCTTTATGTGGATGACATGTTGTTTTTGGGGACTGACATTTATGTGATTAACACAACCAAACTATTTCTTTCCTCTAAGTTTGACATGAAAGATTTAGGTGAAGTAGATGTGATTCTAGGTGTTAAAGTAACTAGAACTGGGAATGGCTTCATATTGTCACAACCACAGTATGTAGAAAAAGTATTAAAGAAATTTAATCAATTTTATGTTGTGCCAGTAAAACTCCATATGATCATAGCATGCAATTGAAGAAAAACCTTTATGATAGTGTTTCTCAGAATGAATATGCTAAAGTGATTGGAAGTTTGATGTTCTTGATGAACTATACTCAACCAAATATTGCTCATGTTGTTAGTAGACTTAGTCGGTATAATCATAACCTGAGTAAAGATCATTGGTTTTCTCTCAATAGATTATTGAGATATCTTAGAGGCACCATGGACTGGGGATTGCATTTTGTTGGTTATCCTAATGTGTTAGAAGGATATTGTGATGCAAATTGGGTTACTGATAACGATGAGGTTAACTCCACTAGTGGTTATGTTTTGACATTGTGTGGTGGTGTTATCTCTTGGAAATCTAGTAAACAGTCATGTATAGCTAGATCTACTATGGAGTCTGAATTTATTGCATTAGACTTAGCAGGTCAAGAGGCTGAATGATTGAGAAGTTTACTGGCTGATTTACCATTGTGGGGACAAAAAACCGCTACTATTTCTCTACATTGTGACTCACAGGCTACTATTTGTGTAGCAAACAGTAATGCCTATAATGGAAAGAAGAGACACATTTGGATCAAAAATGAATCTATGAGACAGCTCATAACGAATGGTGTAATAGGTCTAGAGTACGTGAGATCGGAGAGAAACTTAGCTGATCCTTTAACTAAAGGACTAAGCAAGAAGTTGGTTCTTGATTCGTCAAGAGGAATGGGACTTAAGCCGGTGTGTTGAGGAATTCTTGGTGGATCCCCTAGTGGTCAAATGAAGCCTTGAAAAGACTCATATGGTATACACTATTTCCATTCTTATGGCTAGTGTTTTTGAGTTTGAGCTGTGGCTCTTAATGTTCTCATAGCCCGGGTTTTGGGTGGTCCTACTGAGAAGGACTTGATGAGTTCATCGTTGAATTGCGTGAGGGTGAGTCATAGACTCTTAATGATTTCATAACCCATACTGGGTGGTCCTTTTGAGAAGCGACTTGATGAAGTCGCCTACCAGAGTGTGAAGGACAAGAATCCTTCTATGAAGGACTCGGTTTATCTTTCTAGAGCACTCTATAGCATCCCAAGGAAGTGTGAGATACATCTTATTGCAGAATCACAGAAAGTTATTGGTGAGAAGTGTGCTGTTAAATTAGCTCTTGAGTTAGGAGAGTTCCAGATTCGTTCACTCTCCCTATGAAAGAACTATTTTAACTTCACTACGTGATGGTTCAAATCTTAAGATACCTTCACTTAAGTTTCAAACCTTATTAGTGTGTTCAAAATTCTTTCGTTTTCAAATGTTTTGTGCTTCTGCACTTGTGGGGGATTGTTGGTGATGGTAGCCGTTAAGTGCAAAAGCACAATTTGACTCTATAACAGCCCTCCCACATCGACAATAGATACAATACCTCACTAGTATAAATAGCACCCTTTAATAGAGAGGTTATCTAGAATAGAAAGGAGTCCCCCTCGCACGCAACGCCGCCGCCCGTCAGTTGGGCAGTCGGTCCGTGTCACGTGCGCGGTATGGTGTTAATTTTCTTTCCGATTCATCCGTTTTATTTAAAATATTTTTCCGATTGTTTTAATGAGTCAAATCAGTTACGGATTTGCCTCTTGTGAACATTGTAACCCCCACGTTCTTAGTGGTGGAGTTACTACTTTTGGGTTTTCTTTATAAAAACCAAATAACATCTCTTCAGCAAATTATTGCTCACAAACGATTTCAATCCTAAAATTATCTCTACGTTCTGAACACAATTTTCGACTGATTCCATTCCTTTGTTGGCGAGAGTCTACGATCGAGGGAAGCTGTGTAAACCTTGGTGTGGACGTCAATCTGATTGAACTCCTCGGATCAGGGCGATTTGGCTTCTAAGGTAGCGGATTTCCACCGTGGCGCAACAAGTTTTCAAATCTGGTTTTTAATACGATTTTTGAAGAGGGTCATACATTCGGTGACATTGTTATCCTATTTCTGATTTCGGAACCAACAGAGTTGTGATCTCCCACGTTCCATTGCGCTCAAGTGCCGAGAACTCGCATTGTATCTCATCTTGCCATTCTACTTCAAACTACCTCTGTATATTGCGTTGGTTCAAATGATGCAGCCACTGCGGCTAAGAACTGCGTATGAGAAGTAGAAAACTTGGCACAGTTTACATAATTAGCTAAGGGATAGAGACAATATGAGGAGGGAGGTGCAGAGGAAGGTGTCGAGGGGTGGGGTTCATGGGCTGTAATTGTGTTGCACTAATAATCGTCGAGATAAGTAGGGAGACAAATACTATTTGTCTATCCGGGGTACTGTATGGAGAACTAGATAAACTTTCAGGTAAAGCATTCTCCGTATCCGAGGAAGGAGAAGTGGCGAATGTAGACTCAATCGACATAGAATCTGGAGTAGGTTCAGGAACAGAGGGTTGTTGTGAGTCTGAGATTGGAATCATAGGGTCAGTGTCGATTACTGTCGGTGGAGAAACAGCCCTTGGGGAGCAACTAACGTAGGCATAGAGCTCAAAAATGGGAATTTCTACTCTTTGAGATACAATGAATTTTCGAGTCCCCGAATCGAATGCACACCAGCCTTTCTTGTCAAATGGATACCCGACAAACACTCAGCATCGTGACTGGGATGCAAATTTGTCATTGCGAAGGCTGAATGGATGCATAGCTATGTTGCACGGAAACGGAAACGGAAACGGGAAACGGAAATGCCGGGAAACGGGGAAGCGGCATTTTCAAAAAAATAGTAAAATGGAAACGGCGGGGAAACGCCGATATATATTATATATTATTTTAAAGCTCTTGATTTAATTATTATTTTAGCATTAATAAGGTGCAATATATGTTCATTTAGTGAATATAAGCTAGTGCAAAGCATTTCTAATATCGTTATAACTCAAAAAGACAATGATAAAGACGTAAAAACAAGAACTATATTCTAACAAGGAAGTGCGGCGATGAAAGAATTATACAGTTAAGAGGTTTAGGTTTTTTTTTAAATCATAAAACAATGTTGAGTTTCCGTGGAGTTTCCTGAAGTTTCCGTTTCCGAAACGTTTCCGAAACGTTTCCGAAACGGAAACGCAGGGGTCCTAGAGGTTTCCGTGCTTCATAGATGCATAGCATAAATATTTGAAAACCTGGCATGTGCATAGACGGTGCATGATTGTAAAGTAACTCGAATGGAGTTTTGCCAGCCAGAATAGTTGATGGTGTGTGGTTGATCAGGTATGTCGTTGTAAGCACGCACGTCCCCCAAAATTCAATTGGAAGAGAGGCCTCAAACCTTAACGCACGAGCAAGTCCAGTATATCCTTGCAGTGGAATCTGTGGAAGTCAAAGGCACGGAGTCATTTTAGTGAAAGCCTAACATCCCTTATTTTAATATTATGATACTCTTATCTTATAATGAAATACTTACTTCAAGTATTATAAACAGCTTTTTATTTAAAAACACTTTTTAGTTTTATTTGAAAGGTTAAAATTTCTTATTTAATTATAAATAGGTAAAAAGTATGGGATCAATATGTAAGATTTTTGTAAGACTTGTGTAAGAATGAGTAAATGTAATAATTACATTGATAGAATAAAAAATTCTTACATTTATCTTTAATAAAGGCTTTTTTGCACGGAACCACCCCTTATATGGCCGAATTTGCAAGGAACCACCCTTTATATCGCTAATTATTCCGAACCACCCAGATTTCAACATTTTCTTACCAGGAGCCACCCCTCCCTATAATCCGTTAGTTTTCTATCCAAAATGTGGAAAAGACCTTTCTACCCTTAACAGAATGCCAAAATAACAAAAAAATCAAGGGGTTTCTACCCTTTTCAATATCTCATGATATTTTCAGGATACCATGAGATTTTAATTTTATAACTTCAATTAAATAAAAAAAATAACAGAAAAATAAAACTTAACCTGTATTTCAACTTTAGAGAAAGGAAGGAAGAAAGAACACATGATTTTTATAACCTGAACTTTTTAACAGAATTTTTATTCATAGAGAAAGGAATGAAAAAGACATGATTCTTTCGAATGCAGGAATTCTCAACAATGAATATTACATACAAACAGAGAACAAACACTATAATCAGTAAAACAACGAAGAATCGACGATGCTTGAGTCACTAAGAACACCATCGAACCACCATCGAAGGACACCCCTAAATCCACCATCAAAGAACACCCCTGCAATGTTGAATCCACCATCGAAGAACACCCCCTACAATGTCGAATCCACCATCGAAGAACACCCCCCTGCAATACCGAATCCAACATCGAATCCCCTGCAAATTCTTACGAATCCAGCATCGAATCCCCCTGCAAATTCTTTCATATCCACAAATCGAAGCTTCTTGATCTTCACTAACTAAGAATCCTTCCTCCTCCTTGCTGTCAGAAAATTCGAAACCCTAGATTTGTTGATTTTTCCCATCTCTACCGGTCTCTACATCAAGGCTGCCTAAACTCGAAATTACCGAGTTAAGATTTGAAATCAAAAAAGCATTCGATTTCGAAAGAGACGCGAGGAGATGCAGCGGATTCGGTTCGAGATGCGGCGGAGGAGATGCGGCGGCTTTGAGGGCGGAGAAGAGTGGGCGGACGAAGGCTGGAGAGAAGGACCGACAAATGAAGAAGATCTAGGGCTTGAGTGAGGCAAGAAAAGGAAGACAATATATAAAAGAACCCCTTTGGTTTGAATGTCATTGAACAACTATGAAGGAGACCGGCGACTGAAGGAGAAAAGGAAGACGATACAAGAAGACGATACAGAAACCCATAGTTGATCAATTACGAAATATATTATTTCCAATATTTAGGACCCATGTTTTGAATGTTGTTTTTCTATTAATTTTTTATTTAATTGAGGCTATAAAATTAAAATCTCATGATATATTGAAAATATCATGAGATATTGGAAAAGGTATAAACCCCTTGGTGTTCTTGTTATTTTGGCATTCTGTTAAGGGTATAAAGGTCTTTTCCGCGTTTTGGATGGAAAAACTAACGGATTATAGGGAGGGGTGGCTCCTGGTAAGAAAATGTTGAAATCTGGGTGGTTCGGAATAATTAGCAATAAAAAGGGTGGTTCCTTGCAAATTCGGCCATATAAGGGGTGGTTCCGTGCAAAAACGCCTTAAATAAAAGACTATGATACTTGGAGTATCACCATTGTGGATGCTCTTACTGGCTCTCTGTAGCAATGAAGAAGGAAGTTTGTTTGATTTCGATGTGATTGAATCAAATTGGAGAGACTATAATAACCCCTATCTTTGTTCCGCATTTTTCTTTCCTATCTTTCAGTCCTGGTCTCCTTTCGGTCAAGTTTCGGGGTCGAAACGTTTCTTAAGGGGATAGTATTGTAATAACCCCCTCTTTTAAACCTTAACAATTAAGTTGATACTTAATTCGGTATATATTAAACTTTCATTATATCTTCAAGGAATTTTCTTACCTTTAAAAAACCTTGAAAAGACCTATAATTAAACTGAAAGTTGAATTATCCTACAAGGGTAATTTATTTTCATATTTGAGAAGACTATGCTAAATCACCATCTTCATCATTTCCATCAACTATTTGTAGGTCTCATCCTCCTCCTCATAGATCAAATATTGCAGCCTCTTATTTATATTTTCCATGTGAGAGTTAATGCATTCTTATCTCTTCATCATGCATCTCCATCAGCACCATTATTCTATAAATAAGGAGTTTCTTCCTCACTTTCACTACAACCCGAATCAAAAATCCTCCCACTTACTCTAGTTAGAGCCTTTATTTACTTGTTTTAACCACAAATTTGAATTCCTCATACTCAAATTAGTGGAGTTTGACTCTTTAATCGTCCAATTCTGTTTCCGAACGATATCAATTCAACTATGGAGATTGTAACTCGTCATTACACTCTGATTTTTCGGCCACTTCTGTTTTTCTTTATTTATGAACTTTTATTCAATATTTTTCTGATATTATAGAGTCTAAATTGTATTTCTACTTGATACTATTCCAACGACACCATTCTCGTCCAGTTTCGTCGTCATTTGATTCCTGAACGAGATATTCAAAGTTCATTGCGCAACCCAGTCACTGATTTCCGGCGTGAAAAGTGAGTGCTCACGGTTTCCCCTTTTATAGAGCCAATAGTTCATATTTTATTGATTTTCTTCATGCTATATTGTATTTCGTTTGGATATGAAGCCAATGGTGAATGGTATCAACCACGTCCATTTTCGTTGTCATTTGATCCCTGAACGAGCTCTTTGAAGTTCATTACGCATTTCAGCAACTGTTTCCAACGTGACTAGTAAGTGCTCATATTTCTTGCCTTTTCCAGAGGTTATAATTCATATTTTTATGGATTTTCTTTATTCTAATTTATATTTTGTTTCGATACAAAGCCAATGGTACCAACCTTGCCCAATTCCATCGCCGTTTGAGACTTGAACGAGCAGTTCAAACCTAGTTGTGCAGCAATATCTGTTCTGCCGAATCACATTCGGGTTTTAAGAATCGAGTCCGTCAACTAAGAATCCTATGAATTGAGAGTCTGAAGTGCATAATAACACTTATATGTTTATGTTCAATGATATAAGCTTGGGTGATTTTGGACGTGAGAGTCTGAAGTCATCGACGACAATATTCCCATATGAATTGGTGGTGTTACATATTTGGTATCAGAGCTAAAGGTTTTGAAAATCTATTTTCATGATAATTTATGGATCTTTAAAGTATTTGTTTTAAAAGGTTTAAAACAAAAAACAAAAATTTATATAGACTAATTATTTATTCATTAATAAATAAAAATATCTTACTTTTAAATCATATATATAATTCATTTGAGCTTGATAAATGAATTTGAGTTGGAAGACAAAATAAGTGTTTATCTCTCCAATTATGTTTTTGAAACACTGCCAAACTCTAGCGGAACTTCTCTATCTCTCTCTCCAGTTGTCAGAAATTAAAGATTTATGATCTTTAATATTTCAACCTATACCTATCTCGTGGTAGATACTGATCCCTTCTAGAACAACATAAGGAGCAGTAGTCTCCATTTGGATGTTGTGAACCCTTTTCTAGTCTTGGTGGAGTATAAGTATTAATAAATCACAAATTTCACTTAGAGTAATGATTTGTGTGATTTTATATACAAGTTTCATTACCCCTAAGTTGTTGTATGTCGAAATTCCAATCTAATTCTTTTTATCCACATACAGATGGTGAATAAGAGAAATGATTCTCGTTGTGGAGATGTTGGATCAAGCAATGCTTCTCAGATCCAATTTCAAAGCACTAGTAATCAGGATCATGAGTCGGGAGCCAGTTCACAAAACCATCCCGTGACCGAGCACCAAGAGCAGGATAACCTACAATCGGGTCGAGTCAAACAACCCACAAACCCAACTGCTCCAGTTGACCTCAATACCGCCACCCTCGAAGCAATCAAACAGATAGTGGTTCAAGCAGTGGCTGGATTGACCGCTCATATGATTTCCCCGGCAGCCCCTATTCCACCAGTTGTTGCCATAGACGATGAAACAGAGGAGTCTGTACCTCATGCTCGTGAGCACAGAGCTAGAAGGAGCTATAGTCGAGCACTAAAGGCCATAAGCACTATGAAGCTTGACTCCTATGATGGGACCGGTGAAGCTTTGAGTGTCTCGCACTGGTTTGGGCATATAGAATGGTTGTTCAGGAATATCGTCTACAGTGAGACTGAGAAGGTGCACATAGTCTCGCTCTATCTTAAGGATGTAGCGAGTGAATTGTGGGAATCCACTGGGTTAGCTGATCATCCTAAGATGAGTTGGAAGATGTTCAAAACTAAGATGACTAACCGCTTCTTCTCAAAGGCCTTGAGAGATGAGAAGCGTAAAGAGTTTCTCTACCCTAACAACCATGGGCTGAAGGTGAAAGAGCTGGCAGAAAAATTTAATCATATGTTGCACTATTCTGATGTGTCATCGGAGGAAGATTAAATCTGGCACTTCCATGAATGGATGAATTCAGAATTACAACCTATGATGTTGCGTCGTGGTTGCTCCTCTCTTGAGGAGTACATTGATTTAGTAATGAAAATGGAGTTAGCCATGGAGAATGCAAAGAAGGCTAGAAACCAACAGCGTCATAGTGTCGGTAACCAGCACTACAACGGGTTCAAATGTCCAGCACCACCGTCTAACTTTTCCAAAGAAGGAAAAGCCAGGACTGAGCCATCTCAGTCAATGTCAATGCAACGCTATGAATAGAGTAAGGGTCCGGTTCAATGCTATAGTTGTGGAGCTCCTAGCCCTAAGAGCAATGTTTGAATGGAGCCTAGAAGGATCTATTTTACTTGTGGGAAGGATGGACATGTACAAACATATTTTCCTAAGAAAAGGCAAGTTGGGGTTGGGTCTCAGCAAGGGTCAATTAGTTAACACAACCGACCTCGACCGGGACCTGCAAGGACTGCGAATATTGTTATTCAGTCAAATGTTCAGATCAAGGGAAAAGCTCCAATTTTGCATCAATTAGACAAGGCCAACGGATTGTATGATAAGCGCCAAGCTAATGAAGCAAATGCTCCGGTTTCTCAAGGTGCCATATACCTAGATTCTACCTCCGTATGCATATGATTTGATTTTGGTGCTACATATTCCTTTGTTTTTGAGATTTGTGTCAATAAATTAGGCTTGAAATGCAATGATACATGCGAACCAATCATAGTAAATCTTCCCAATGGGGAATAGTTGATAGGAACTAGTCGGTTGTCAAGATTCCTAGTAACCACCAAGGTAAGGAGTTTGAAGCTGACGTAATCTGTATTGCCATGGCTCCATATGACATTATTCTCGGGATGGATTGGCTGACATGTCATGGGGCGGTAATTGACTTTTGTACAAGGACAGTGAAGTTTATCTGGGGGCCATCAAGTGTGTAAGTTCAAGGGTCGGAATGACACCGATAATGGGAACTTGATTAATGCCATGGCAGCGTTTAAGCTGCTTTGACAAGGTTGTGTCGGGTATTTGTGTTATTTGGATGCGAATAAAAATGATGAAGTTCTGGTTCACGATTTCCTATTGTGCGTGAATTTGAGGATGTCTTATCGGAACAAATCCCAGGTCTACTCCCTAACCGTGACATGGATTTTACTATTGAGTTAGAACTAGGAACGACGCCGATCTCGAAGGCACCTTATCCAACGGCTCCAATAGAAATGCAAGAACTAAATAAGCAGCTTGAAGAGTTGCTCGAGAAGGGATATATTTGACCTAGTGCATCTCCTTGGATGCCCCGTCTTAGGATCTTTAAACTTTGCATCAATTATCGAGAGCTGAACAAAGTCACCATCAAGAACAAGTACCCCTTGTCGAAGATTGATGATGTTCTAATCAGTAACAGGGTGCCAAATCTTCTCCACGATCGATTTGAGATCGGGTTACCATCAGCTCATAATTCGTGAGGAGGATATTCCAAATACTGTATTCCAGACAAGATATGGACACTAGGAGTTTGTAGTAATGCCATTCGGACTAACGAATGCTCCAACTGTGTTCATGGATTTGATGCACAGGTCCTTTAGTTAGTATCTGGACAAAATTTTTGTGGTGTTCATTGAAGATATCCTGATCTACTCCCCTAATGAAGGAAATCATGAAGAACATCTTCGGGTTACCTTATCAATTCTTCGGGAAAATCAGTTGTATGCCAAGTTGTGCAAGTGAAACTTTTGTTAAAGGAAGTGTTCTTCCTTGGACATGTGATCAACAAGAAAGGAATGATGTTTGATCCACCAAATATTGAAGTTGTGGCTAATTGGAAGCAACCTTAGAATGTTTAAGAAGTGCGTAGTTTCTTAGGACTTGCAAGTTATTACATACGATTTTTGTAAGGATTTTCAAAGACCGCCTTGCCCATGATCGGTTTACTTCGCAAGGTTCATAAGAAGTTCATCTGGGATGAGAAGTGCGAGGCCAGCTTCCAGAAATTGAAAAAGTGTCCACATTTGCACCAGTTTTAGCATTGTCTGAAGGAACCGAAGGGTATGTGGTCTACAGTGATGCTTCAAAGCAAGTTTGGGATGCGTACTTATGCAGCATGGAAAGTTACAACAGATGCATCTCGGCATCTAAATCCATATGAAGCAAACTACCCTACACATGACCGGGAGTTAGCCACAGTAGTGTTTGCTTTAAAGATCTGGAGACACTATCTCATGGTGTGCGTTGATAGATTTTTCACCGACAATAAAAGCCTGAAGTATGTGTTCACTCAAAAGGAATTTGAATATGAGGTGGCGTCGGTGGTTGGAGTTACTCAAGGATTACGATATCGAGTTGTTCTACCATCCCAAAAAAGTCAACGTTGTAGTCGATGCATTGAGCAGGAAGACGATGCATGAGACTTCTATAGCCTTGCTCAATGCTCAGCTAGAATTGTAGCGTGAGTTGTTGATAAGTGAGCCTAAAGTATGGTTCAATCGTCAACAAGGGTATATGAACATGTTGGAGGTTCAGCCGGACCTTGTTAGAGAAAATCAAAGAGAAACAAGTTGATTATCTTGTCTTGGTAAAGCTATGCATCGAAGTCAAAGATGGAAAGGCGCATGTATTTGTGATATAGGAGATGGATCACTTTGGTTTCAAAACCGCAATTGTGTGACCAGATGTTGTAGAGGTTTGTCAATTGATTTTGAAGGAAGCTCATTCTTTAGCATATTTGGTGCATCCAGGCTCAAGTAAGATGCATAAAGGACTTGAAGAGGAACTTCTGGTGGCCGAACATGAAGTGGGATGTTGCAGAGTTTGTTTCTAGATGTTTGACTTGCCAGAAGGTGAAGATTGAACACCGTAGACCGGGCGGAGAGTTGTAACCTCTTTCGATACCAGTGAGGAAATGCAAAGACTTTACCATGGACTTTGCTACCGGATTGCCTAGAACTCATGGGAAGAAAGATGCTATTTGGGTGATTATTGACCGACTTACTAAGAGTGCTCATTTCATCGCTATTAAGTCGACTTGGGGAACTTAAAAGTTGGCTGAAGTGTTTTACGCAAGATAGTATGTCTTCATGGTACTCCGAAAACCATAGTCTTTGACCGATTTGGTCATTTTATGTCAAGGTTCTGGAAAGAACTACATAAGGCCATGGGGACCGAGTTGAGATTCACTGCTTTTCACCCATAGACTGATGGTCAGTCGGAAAGGACGATTCAGACTCTTGAAGACATGTTGAGAGCTTGTGCCCTTGATCGAACCATGAGTTGGGAAAGCATCTTAAGTATGATAGAATTCACTTATAACAACAGTTGGCATCCGACTATTAAGATGGCCCCTTTCGAAGCCTTGTATAGTCGTAAGTGTAGAACGCCTATTTGTTGGGATGACAACGCTGACAAGATTTTGTTGGGTCCCAAGCTTGTAGAAAGGACTTCCCTCAGACGCCGTGTTAATCAAACAGTGAATGCTCACATCCCAGAGTAGACAGAAGTCCTATGCACGCTTAAAGCATATAATGGTTGAGTTCAAGTTGGTGACAAGGTATTCGTGCGAGTGTCCTTCTCAAAGGGGGTGTTTAGATTCGGGAAGCTTAATCCTCGGTATATTGGGCCATTTGAAATCCTTGATCGAGTTGCATCGTTGGCTTATCGTCTAGCATTACCACCTTCAGCTCAGCCATTGCATAATGTGTATCTACTGAGTAAGTACATGCCAGATGATTCTCACATCCTCAATTATGATGACATCGAGATTCAAGAGAATGGAACATACGAGAAGAGACCCATTCGTATTCTAGAACGAAGGGGAAAACAATTGCGTCGTAAGATGGTTCCACTCGTCAAAAATTTTTGTGGTCCAAGTCCAGATCCGAAGAAGTGACTTGGGAAACCTAGGAGACCGAAGTCGATATGGGTAGTCGTAATCCTGAATTGTTTTCAGCATAGTTTCGAGTCAAAACTTTTCTTGAGGGGAGAGTGATGTAATAACCCCTATCTTTGTTTTGCATTTTTTTTCCCTATCTTTCGTACCTAGTATCCTTTCGGTCAAGTTTTGTGGTCGAAAATTTTCTTAAGGGGGTAGTATTGTAATAACCCTCTCTTTTATACCTTAATAATTAAGTTGATACTTAATTCGGTATATATTAAACTTTAATTAATATCTTCAAGGAATTTTCTTACCTTTAAAAACACCTTGAAATGGCCTATAATTAAATTGAAAGTTGAAATTATCCTACAAGGGTAATTTATTTTTCAGATTTGAGAAAGTTGTGGTAAATCACCATCTTCATCATTTACATCAACTATTTGTAGGTCTCCTCCTCCTCCTCATACACCAACTATTTCAGCCTCTTCTTTGTGTTTTCCATTTGAGAGTTAATGCATTCTTATCTCTTCCCATGCATCTTCATCATCACCATTGTTCTATAAATAAGGAGTTTCTTTCTCACTTTCACTCTCAACCCAAATCTGAAATCCTCCCACTTACTATAGTTCGAGCCTTTATTTACTTGTTTTGACCATAAATTTGAATTTATCATACTCAAATTATTGGAGTTCGACTCTTGAATCATTCAATTCCGTTTCCAAACGATATCAATTCAACTCCGAAGATTGTAAGTTGTCCTTACACTCTGTTTTTTTGCCACTTCTGCTTTTCTATATTTATAAACTTTTAGTCAATCTTGTTATGAGATTCTTGAGTCTAAATTGTAGAAATATTTCTACTCGATATTATTCCAACGACACTATTCTCGTCCAGTTTTGTCGTTATTTGATCCCTGAACGAGATATTCAAAGTTCATTGCTCAACCCAGTCACTAATTTCCGGCGTGAATAGTTAGTGCTCACGGTTCCTCTTTTATAGAGTATAATAGTTCATATTTATTTATTTTCTTGATGCTATATTGTATTTCATTTGATTTGAAGCCAATGGTATCAACCACGTCTATTTTTGTTGTCATTTGATCCCTAAACGAGCTCTTCGAAGTTCATTACGCAGTTCAGCAACTGTTTCCTATGTGACCAGTAAGTGCTCACGGTTTTCTCCTTTCCCAAACAATATAATTTATGTTCTATGGGTTTTCTTGATTCTAATTTATATTTTGTGTTGACACAAATCCAACGGTACCAATCATGCCCAATTCCCTCTTTGTTTGAGCCTTGAACGAGCAGTTCGAACCCAGTTATGTAGCAATATCTATTCTGTTTACATTTGGGTTTTTAGAATCGAACCTGTCAACTAGGAATCATATCTCCGTTTGACTAGCATTAACATCTTCCTATCTAAGGCAAGTGGCGGTTCGCTCTTGCTTGCCTATTGTTTTGATTTCATATTTGTCTTAATTAACAATGAATCGGTTGTTATATTGAGTTGGGATAAAATTCTCTTGTGTATTGGGAACTTTAATAACCTAAAAAAAATCATTATTTAGGTTGTATGAATATAGTGGATATACTCTATAGAATAAGGATCCGGTGAAAACAGCCCTTATATGGTGTGAAGTGCGAACTTTCTCGGGTACACATATAACACACTAATGTTCACATATAACACGCTAATGTTCACATCTAAAGGGATAAAAAATCACCCAGAAAACGTAAAAATAAAAATAAAAATAACAGTTCACCATTAATTACAAAAATGCCACCGTGTGGATTCATTAAAAACCCTTCTTTTAATCTCAGCCCTCCATTTTCTAATCTAATGGCTCAACATGCTTCGCACTTCACACCATAAGGGTTGTTTTCACCGGAACTCACCTCATACTCTATATATATGATTATATTATTACCTTAGGGTGATAGATGCACTTTGTTGTGGATTGTTGTGGACATATTGTATAGTTAGAATGAGTATTCTTAGTAACACTATGTACCTCGCGAGATCCAGTTGTTTTTTTATAACTCGGTATTAGAAGGATGTGCCCTAATATCTTTGGTCATGACCGTACCCTTATATGTTGATATAAGTGGTGGTTAGTACAACTTGGAAAATCGTCTGGCCTCTTGGTTAAGTAAGTCATCTTTTCATTTTGAATTCGCACAACACATATGCAGTGAGGTTAGTAGTTGATCCAATTATTAATGGGAGGTTATTTTATAAAACCGGTGTTGGTTATTATCTAAAATGTTCTCATCCAAATATATATTATACAAATAATAATTCCTATAAGACTCAATTCCCTTGCAGTCTTCTCTTGTTATAAAAATTTCCCACAAGACTAAGTTCTCTTGGAGTCTTCTCTTGTTATAAAAATTTCTCGTAAGACTCAATTCCCTATAAGTCTTCTCTTGTTATAAATATTTCCCATAAGACTCAATTTCTTTGGAGTCTTATCTTGTTATAAAAATTTCCCATAAGACTTAATTTCTTTGGAGTCTTCTCTTTCTATATATATATACATATCTTTTCCTAAATCGGTGGAAGTATCGGAGTTTCCCTCGGTTATCGGCTTTCATTTGAGAACCAATGGGTTTAACTAGATACGACTACATAGAGCATCATATAAATCTCATTTGCATAGTCTTTCATTAGACTAATCTATCGATATTTTCCTTGCATCGTTGGCTGGTGTCATCCATCCACATACGACACATCAGGTGGTGCTCCGAGATGTGAAGAAGAAATCCCGATAGTTGGAAATTAATATTTCAAGTTCACGTTATCAAGGTTGACGATAGCGATGCTAATCAATTTATATTTGGAATTATTATTTTACAAGTCTTTCGCTAATATAATTTGTATTACTATTTCACATTGTACTGATTGTCCGCATTATTATGTAAGACTTTGATATTATTTATATGTATATGTTATGTTTATGCTCAGTGATATAAGCCTGGATGATTTTGGACGTGAGAGTATGAAATCATCAACGATAATATTCTCATCTAAATTGGGGGTGTTATAGATACCATCACAAAAATTACCATGATGTGCCGAATGTAACAGTAGGAAATTAAGGTGGGTTATTAGTGTTTTGTGATTAATGGGGTTACTGTTTCACGTACGGTCTTTCTACCTAGGACGTGTGATATTGAATCTCACCGTTATTGGTTCCTTTTCAGCTTCTTTCTTCTCAATTAATTAATATTATCATTTTATATAATTAGCATTGTAGATTTTTTGAAAATCTTTAAGAAAAAATAGTATTTCACCTTAAACGTAATAATTATTTTGCAACTATTTTTTGTTTGCAAATCATTACTGTCAACTTCCTCATTCTAAACAATAAGAATATATAGTTTAGAATAGTGATATATGCTTATAATACTTGAAATTATAATCACCTTATCATGATACTTTTATCACATAATATTTATATTTTTAAATTTTACTAACCTGTTCCCGTCCCTTCTCATTATCATTAGTATCATCATGAGATACTTCAACAATTTTATCCTCCATGCAAGCATATCTATCAACATGAATATCCTACAAGAATAAAAGATTGGGGCATAGATTGAACTATGATATCTATCATCACATCTAACATCAAAAATCTAGTTGTTTGATATTTCATTTTATTCAAATATAAATTCCACTAACATGTTCTTGATCTTTCTCATTACCATTAGTATCATCATGATATACTTTCACAACTTTATCATTCATACAAGCATCTCTATCATCATGAATACCCTAAAAGAAGAAAAAAAATGGAAGCATGGATTAGACTATGCAATCTATCATCTTATTTCACATCATAAACCTAATTAAAAATATAAATATCACCTTCTTCACTTTTTGTCACATGTTGTGTATGTAATGTCATGATTATAAATACGAATATCACCTTCGTTTACTTTTGTATCGCATATTTTATATATAGTGTCATGATTATTAATATGAATATCACCTTTTTCTCACATAGTTTAAGCAACAAACATTTTCTACATGTGATAAATCACATCAGATGAGCAAATATGAGAACAAATCAAAACTCAATTCTAGCGAAGTGTAGATAATAAGAAGTTTTATAAAGCAAATTAGCAGTATTTTAAATCATTTCAAGAGAATCTACAAATGTGAAAACAATCAAGTATGTCGTTCAATTGAATCATATAATTGTGGTTAGACAATCTCAATTATTGTTTGTTTTGACATTTACAAGGTAATTGTAAATATTTTCACATACCTAGATTGTCATCCCCTGGGGCAAGATGGACCTTCCTCCATTCGTCAATTTGAGGGAATTTTCTTGTCTTGGCAGTTCGTACCCGATGGTAGACCAGCTTCCCTTTGTTTCATACACACCGCTATTTCATTCTTGTGAAGCTTCCCACGATAAATAGCATCCAGATAATGAAAAGAAAGGAAGACTAGAGAGTTAGTATGGTACAACAAGAAAGAAGGAGTACAGTGTTCTTGAAAAGTAAAAATGAAGGCTAGGAAGGAGAACAGTAAAAAGATCGTTTTGTAGAGTGTTCTTTAATTTGGTATAGAAAAAGAGAAAGATTGAATATTGGGGTTAGGATTTGGATTCAAATATTTTGAAAAAAAATTAGTGTTACACGTCATTTCTTCCATGAAATTTAAAAGGAAACTCCTAATTTCATTTAACTTTATTTTTAGGACAATTTTGCAAAATGACAATGACCATTTGAAAAATAGGGTAAATTTATAAATTTGAAATGGGATGGGATAAAATTGCAAATGGTATATGGGAATGGAGTATAGAGTGATATTTATGAGAGTATGCATATATGAACCTGGTTCTAGGATGTTGTTAGACCCGGTTTATCTCATTATACTCTTATATAAATACCCTTCCCTGTAAGAAACTTCTTGAGTGAGAGAATATACCGAATTCTGTTTTCATGTACTTCTCCTTGTGTTACAATGGAGTTTCCTCCTTCCTTTACCCTAAGATCTCGTTAACCTTCATATGGTATCAGAGCGATAGATTTTCGATCCTTGATTCTCTATTCGGTGCTTATCTTCTATCCATCTTGTCTTCTCTGCATGTGAGATTTGGCAATGGAAGACGACAATCAAAATCCCTTTGTCGATCGTCAAGGAACTCGTAGTAGTCCCTTCGATATGTTAAATTCTGATCATCCTGGTGCACAGCTAGTTACAATGGTGAGAATTTCCTCAGCTGGAGCAAGGATGTGCGGTTTGCTCTCGGTGAGAAGAGCAAGCTCGACCTCATCAATGGAACTTTCCCTCTTCCTACTCAAGGAGATAGGGAAATTGATGTTGGACTAAAGCTGATTTTATGGTAAGATGTTGGGTCCTTAACACTATGAAAGATTCTATACCACGATCGTTCATGAATGTCACTTCTGCGAAATAACTTTGGGATGAAATTAATGAAAGATTCCGTGAATCTAATGGTCCATTGTTATATCAATTACGTCGCAAATTAGCTACTATTTCACAGGAATCTGACAGTTTCGTTGATTACTTTTGCCGAATTAAGAAACTCTGGGATGATATTATGGATCTTGAGGAATTTACAGGTTGCATATGCAATTTGTGCACATGTCATGTGAACAGGAAGATCTCTGACATGGATAACAGCACTAAGATGACTCAGTTTCTTATGGGACTGAATGACTGATACAAGAGTATTCGTAGTCACATTCTGACTTTAGAACCTCCTCCATCTATCAACAAAGCTCATCATCTTGTTCAACAATCTGCTAGACAGCGTTTTGTTTCTTCCACTAATTCTGGACTTCCAGAATCCAATGCTTTAAATGTGCATAGAGGAAGAGGATCTGGATATTCTGGTAATTCTATGTTCATTACTGGTATAGGTGCATCTTTAAACTCTGGAAATTATAATGAACGCAAAGAAGCATCTAAGAAAGCTAAATGGGAGAAGGTATGTTCTCATTGCAATCAAAGGGGACACACTATTGATTAATGTTTTAAAGTTCATGGCTATCCAGATTGGTTCAAGGATCTTAAAAGAAAATCCATAGAGAAATCAGTATCTAATGTTGCAGGCTGCTCCGACAGTCCCTTGTCTTCTTCGGACAATGGATCTGGTTCATCTTTAGATCCTGCTTTCATCGGTGTTGTCTGTCAATAAATGATGCGTGTTATGAAGAATCAATCTACTGCTGAATTCTCAGGTATGGCGTCTGTCTTGACCTCTCATAGATATAGTCATCACAGTTCTTCTACTTGGATTATTGATTCAGGAGCGACTGACCACATGACCTGTGATCAGTCACTTCTCATGAACAAGCGTATGCTTAACCAGTCAGTTAGTGTATGCTTACCCGATGCTCGCACTAAACTTGTAACTGAGATTGGGGACATACACTTGTCATCTGGACTAGTTCTACATGATGTGTTTCTAGTTCCAGATTTCAACCAAAACTTGATATCCATTGGACAGTTGCTTGATAGAGGACAAGTTCTTGTTAATATCACTAAAAACGGATGTGTGTTTTCAGGACCTTAATGGGAAGGATGTTCTAGTTTCCCGTAGGATCAAGGGAGGACTTTATAAAGCTGATCTTCTGCCGTTTGACTCTGCTTCTCCTTTCCTTTCTGATTGTTTTCATTCAGTTAATAAGGCTGACCGTGTTGGTCACAATCCTTCCAAGAAGTCTAGTCTCGAGCTTGTTCATGCTAGACTTGGTCATGCCTCGCACTCGAAACTTAAGCACATTTCTGAGTTTTCTCCCATGATTGTAGAATCTGGTCCTTGTGACATTTGTGTTCTCATTAAATTTCATGCTTTTCCTTTTACTTGTAGTGAATCAATTGCTTATTCATGCTTTGATTTGGTGCACATGGATTTATGGGGACCTCATAAGTGCCCAACTTATTTTGTAGCACGGTACTTTGTCATTGTGGTTGACGATCACAGTCGGGCCACTTGGACCTATTTGGTCAAGACTAAGGACCAAGTTGGAAAGGTGATTGTTGAGTTCACCATGATTCATACACAGTTTAGAAAAATGGTCAAGACCGTGCGTTTGGACAATGGCAATGAGTTCACACAGAGGTCTGTCCTTGAGTTCTATGCTGCTAAGTGTATTTTGTATCAATGATCCGTTCCTTATGTTCCGCAACAGAACGGTCGTGTTGAAAGGAAACATCACCACCTCATTGAGATGGCTAGAGCACTGCGTCTTCATGCAGGTTTACCAATACGGTTTTGGGGAGATTGTGTATTGACTGCTACGCACATAATCAACTGTTTGCCTTCCGATGTACTAAACTGGGACACTCCCTACTTTCGCTTGTATGGTTTGAATCCGACCTATGATTATCTTCGAGTTCTTGGATCCTTATGCGTTGCTCTCTCTCTCGTGGCGGGCAATATGACAAATTTGTTGTCACAACTCGGAGGTGTGTTTTTATTGGTTATCCTCCGGGTCAAAAGGCTTACAAATTATTTGACTGGGATACAAAGGTTGTTTTTGTCAGTCGAGATGTGATATTCCAAGAACTTCATTATCCTTTCAAAACACAACCATACAAAACACATAATCCTATCTTATCTCCATTACCTACTGTCAACCTTGATGATTTACCAGACCTATATACTAATCCGCCTACACCTAGTACTACTGTTCATACACCTAGTACTACTGTTCCTACCTCCCCTACCATCAATTCCAGTCCATAAAATCCTACTAACCCATTAATGTTCCTACCCTTCCCATTGTCATTCATAATCCCCGCCGTTCTTCCCGCATTAAATCTGTCCCACCTTATCTTACTGGATACCATTGCCCTACTTTATCAAATCCCTCTTCTTCCTTAGCCCAAACACAAACCTTTGACCCGTCTTTCTTTACACCAGATTTTATTCACTCATTGGCCAACTTCATGTCCATTCGTGAACCACAATCTTATTCTGAGGCTTACAAAGACCCATTATGGGTGGAAGCGATGACCAAGGATGCTCTGGATATTAATGACACATGGACTGTTACTGATCTTCTAGAGGGACATAAGGCTATTGGGTGCAAATGGATCTTCAAAATCAAATTTAATCCAAATGGCTCAGTTGAACGTTACAAGGCGAGGTTAGTAGTTAAAGGGTATAATCAGATTAAAGGGAAGGATTACAAACAAACATTTTCCCTGCTGCCAAATTCACTACTGTCATATTGTTGTTCTCTTTAGCTGCGATGAATGATTGCCCTCTACATCAATTGGATGTCAACAACACATTCCTCCATGGTTTCATTGATGAGGAGGTTTCCATGCGCATTCCTGAGGGCTACTCCAAGGGCAATTCATCTCAGGTTTGCAAATTATCTCGCTCTCTCTATGGCTTAAAACAGGCTTCCCGGCAGTGGAATGTTGAGTTGTCTAGATTTCTAGTGAAGCTTGGGTTTCGTCAGTCGAAATATGACCATTCCCTCTTCCTCTGGGACACTCCTACCGGTTTAATTGTGACCATCGTATATGTTGATGACTTGTTACTAACTGGAGATGATTCTTCCCTCATTCAACTAGTTAAAGATGAGTTACATAAGGCATATACGATCAAGGACCTTGGCCTTGTTTGTTATTTTCTGGGTTTAGAAGTCTCTCGCACTCCTCGAGGGATTGCTATCAACCAGAGAAAATATATTCTGGATCTCATTTCTGATGTGGGTCTTAGAGACTGCAAATTCACTCCTTTTCCTATGTCCAAAGGTCTTAATCTGTCTATTGATCAAGGAGCGGTTATGACTGACCCAGAACCTTATCGTCGTCTTGTTGGCCGACTGTTGTATTTGAACATGAATCGTCCAGATATCTCATACTCTATTCAGCATCTCAGTCAGTTTATGAGTCAGCCTCGTGATCCACACTACCGGGCTGCCATTCACGTTGTTCGGTATCTTTGCACCACTCTTGATCTTGGGTTGTTTTATCCTAGTGCTAATTTCACATCCCTCACCGTGTTCTGTGACACTGATTGGGGTACGTGTTTGTATTCTGGACGATCATTATCCGGTTACTGCGCTTTCTTTGGGCATTGCCTTATCTCTTGGAAGACGAAGAAGCAAACGACTGTCTCTAAGCCTTCTGCAGAAGTGGAGTACCAGAGCATGTCTAAGACCACAAGTGAGTTGGTCTGGTTGAGCAGTTTACTTGATGAATTTGGTGTTTTTGTTCCTCTGCCAATTCCACTCCATTGTGACAATCAAGCCGCTCTCCACATTGCTCAAAATCTGGTGTTTCACGAGAGGACGAAGCACTTGCATCTTGATTGCCACTATGTTCGTGACAAACTCTTAGAAGGCTTTGTCCGACCTCTCCATGTTCGGTCGTCTCTGCAGACCGCCTACATTTTCACCAAGTCGTTGGGTGAAGCTAAGCATTCTTTCCTCGTGTCCAAGCTTGGACTGTTGCCATTCTCCCCAGTCCTAGATTGAGGGGGGTGTATGAGAGTATGCATATATGAACCCGGTTCTAGGATGTTTTTAGACCCGGTTTATCTCATTATACTCTTATATAAATACTCTTCCCTGTAACAAACTTCCTGAGTGAGAGAATATACCGAATTCTGTTTTCCTGTACTTCTCCTTGCGTTCTAATGGAGTTTCCTCCTTCCTTTGTCCTAAGATCTCGTTAACCTTCATAATATTTTTTCTTTAATCAAAGCTATCTAGTTGGACGACAAGGACAAGATGCAACTCATGGGTATAGAAAAACTTCATGATTTACATTGCACCGACACCAACTTATTCCCATGAGGGTTCCAGTAGTAGGCAAAATTTAATCAACGCATTCTTTAACAAACATTAGATTGTGATGATCATGATGATCATCGACTAATTCATTCTTCTTATATGCATAAAAAACTTGATGTATTGTGCAAGTTTCCAGCTCTGTTCTATATGTCATATTCAATATATTGTTCTCCATGATGATCCACAATTAAACTCGTGAACTTCCATTATATTAATTTGAGTCTTGTATGTTCAGTGAATTAACTAAAGACACGCACTAGCGTTGAATTTATGCATTACATATATTCACCCAAAAAATTGCCCGTGTACAACCAAATTCAATTAGTAACAAGGATATATGTCAACCATAGCTAAGTTCACGGTATAATATATTATGGAATGAAGTCGGAAAATTTGGGATAGGATTACCATAAACCTAGGAGCTCAATTTTGAGCTGCTAGTCGGTGGTCCGAACTAGGTCCGGCTAGGACATGGTTCATGTCTTTTAATAGCTTCTTCAAATGTGAGTCTCTCAAGAGCCAGGAAATTGGTGCAAATATGGTTTGGACAAGACCTCTTTATATGTTTTTTTCTGGAAGTACAGCATATGCAGCCCACTTGTTACATGTATCATCATTCTAACGGCCTTTCTCTTCAAAAGGCTTGAAAGCGGTAGCCTGAATGATTCCTCTTTCCCATATCATCTGTGTTGGGGCGGGTCCCGCTGTCTAATTATAATCCTGGTGGACTTTCTTTTTATAGAAGAGAGGAAGGCCCATAAATGAAGGCACAAGAAACTCTCTTATATAAATACTAGAATCCTGAGTACGGAGAAGGGGATCACATTACCGTACTAAAACTCTGTCAAAATATAGAGTTAAAAGTACTCTTTTGTCTTAATTATGCTCGAGCATAACCTACTATCTATCCCCTCTTTTGAGTTGCAACTGATTTGAGCGTCGGAGAGCCAAATCAAGAGGAAGCCCCCCCCCCCCCCCCCCGGGTTTGGTCGTGCAGGTACCCGCTCGAGGACGGAACAAGGTGATCGACGAGAACTTGGGACTCTTGGAGCGTTCAACCGCCTTTACCCTCAGTTCAGGACAACAATAGTGAACCTCAGCCTCTCGACGAGACGTGTTGACTCGACGAGATCTCAGGCTTCAACACTGGCGCCAACCGTGGTTTCTTTCTCACGCATTTAAACAAACCAAGAGTAACAAATGGCTAGCTAGACAAGCGCCTCGAGCAAACGTCGCCAAACCAGCTCCCGAGCAGCTAACTCTCCCGGCCCCTCGGTAGGAGACAACACCTATCGGAGTCACAACATAAACATGAGTGCGGACATTGTAGAGTACAACAAATATCAATGTTGGTTAGAAACCAAGAGACATCATGAAGAGGAAGAACAAAGACTTCATGAGGAAGAGGACGAGATGCAGTGTCATCAAGACGAGCCTTGTTGGACGAGGAGGCACGGCTCACGAGAGAGCGTGTGCTCGCCCACTGAGAATCCCAACCTCGGCAAGACCCTCGAGCACTCGGCCTGGGTCGTCATTCTGCACCACCCCAATACCCAAACGGTCAGCGTGAAAGGCCTAATGAGCCCTACGAGCCCCAAGCACACCCTCTTGCAAGCTAACGCACCCGCGTACGAGCCTCAGCGTCAATCTTTGCGACTCCATGAGCCCTACATGCCCCAATATTTACCACCAAATCTACATGAGCCCCGCCACCTGCCCTCGAGACCCCACGAGTACTATGTGCCCCAAGCCCCTCTACCAAACCGCGTCGAGCCGCTTTACAACCCCTATGTCGCCAACATGCTCGAGTTCCATAGCCACAAGCAGTACAGAGGACTTCGACCACATGGCCCCTACAACACTTTACCCCCCCCCCCCCTTTTTACGGCCATCAAGTAAGTGCAGGATCAAACTCTCGAGGTGGCACTATCTTCACAGACCATATCGTTGATACCCCTGTGCACGACGACTTCAAGTACCCTAACTCGAAGGAGTACACAAGCAACAAGGACCCAAGGGACCATATCAACCGGTACTGCTACGCCATGATGGCTTGTAACGTGGACGATGCTACCATGTGCAAAGGTTTTCCGAACACACTATCCGGAACTGCCCTCTCGTGGATTATATCACTGCCCAAGCGAATTATACAAAGCTTTGACGATCTGGAGGAACGCTTCATCGCCCACTTCAGTGCCTCGAAAAACGCAAGGTGACAATGCTGCAGACCCAGGGGTCAAACAAAAGGTCGGCGAGACCCTTGAGTCTTACGTCCGAAGATTCACTTCCATAACGCTCAAGGCGCGTGACTTTACCGAAGATGGTGCTCGGAAGGCATTCTTCCAAGGCCTACTCGACGACTCGGACTTCAAGGACATGCTGGGACGGAAGATCAACGACTAGAACATTTACCTCAGCTATGATCGAATGCTGAAGAAGGCCTATGGTCAAATTGAGTCCGACAAAATCATGGGGCGAAGCAATGGAACCAAGCCCTCGAAGAAACAGGGGCACCCATCAGGGGCCGGCCACAAGGGAAACACACTATGGGGACCCAAGAGACAGGCCGAACAATACTCGAGGGCCCCCTCTCTCCAAGCACAAGGCCACCAGAGCCAAACCCAATTCCAATGCACAATATGATGGCCACCGTGCAAGAGAACGTGGGGCGAGGAAGACAACCAATGCCCCAGGGCCAAGAGGTGTGAGGCATTGAAGTAACAGTCATTCAACTGCCCAATGTCGAAGCATTTTCCGTGAAGCCTAGGCAGAGGATAGGTGAATCATGGAAGCTCGCCGAGCACAAGCCCGAGCAACTAACCAACTCCCCCTACCTGCGCCACAGCCGCCCCAATTTCTCGAGCAGACGGCTTTGTAGGGACGATAACGGGGCGTCATGAGCCTCGACTTCTTGGTCGTCGGGAGCAGCGACGAGCCTCCAACGCGCCCCTTCCCCCGGGGAAGCCAGTAATGTTGATAGTTGAATCGACGCATAGCCCGTACTAGCTACGCTTTACAAATACAGACGTGGTCGAGTGGGCCAACAAGAAAGCCGACCCACTTATTGTCCACATTCAGCTGGGGACCAAGGTCGTTAAGAGGGTGATGGTCGATAGGGGCAGTGCAGCAAACATCATATACTGGGAAGCCTATAAAAAGCTCGGGCTCAACCCTTCCCGACTCAGACCGACAAAAGCTAACCTCGTTGGCTTCACTGGATATTACATACAGGCACTGGGGGTGGAGACGATCGACATGATCTTGGGGGATGAAGACGGACCTCGACGCAGCTGCCCTATTGATTTCCTAGTTATCCCGTTGGCATTGTCTTACAATGCCATCTTGGGACGAGACTCCTTAACACGTTTCGAGGCTGTGGTGTCTATAAGCCATTTTGCCTCAAATTTCCCACACCGACTGGCACTGGCATTGCAAGGGGTAACCAGGAGAAAAGCGAGACATGCTACATATATGCCGAGAAGAACGACAAAAAGGTTTTCCATGCAAACCAACTTTACCTATCTGGTCACTGTGCACAGAAGACGAAGCGGACCTGGATCCCAGAGAAGTGAACAGGTCAAGTTCGAGTGAAGAGAGTCCTCCACACACGGTTGAGGTCGAGAATCATTGCATATCACCCTTTGGCGAGGATAGTAAGAACGTATATGTCGGTTAGGGCCTTCGCCCAGAGGTCACATCAGAAATAAAGGCCATGCTAGGGGCCTCGAGAGATATATTTGCATGGACCCATCAAGATCTGAAAGGCATACCTTCAGAGATCATGGACCCATTCCCTCGCCATAGACCCACAGGTTGCTCCTCGACGACAAAAGAAGAGAAAGCATGCAGGCCCAAAGAACGATGTTATAGCGGGCGAACTGGCGAAACTTCTCAAGGTAGGCTTCGTGCAGCCCATCCAGTACCCCGCCTGGCTAGCTAATGTTGTCATGGTCCCAAAGAAAGACACGAGAAAATGGCGCATGTGCGTCGATTTCACATACCTTAATAAAGCATGTCCCAAGGACAGTTATCCCCTTCCCTCCATCGACTAGCTCGTCGACTCGAATGCCGGCCACGAGGCATTAATCTTTCTGGACGCTTACTCCGGATACAACCAAGTCGTGATGAACCCAGCCGTCGTCGGTCACACGACATTCATTACAGACAAGGGCACCTTTTTCTATAGGGTCATACCGTTCGGGCTCAAAAACGCAGGGGCAACTTTCCAGCAACTGGTCGATAAGGTGTTCCGAGAACAGCTCGGCAAGACGGTCGGGGAATATGTAGATGATATCGTCGTAAAAATCAAGAGCCAGCAGACCACCCAAAAGATCTACGAGAGGTATTTGAAACCTTACGTCGATACGGGATGAGCCTCAACCCCGAGAAGTGCATATTCGGGGTCACCGAGGGGAAATTTTTGGGTTTCCAAATCAGTTCTTGAGGCATCCAGGTGAACCCCTCGAAAGTCCAAGATGTACTAGACATGAGGTCTCCACTAACAACACACGAGGTGCAGAGATTTATGGGTTCGGTCAACTACTTAGGCCAGTTTTGCGCTAAGCTTGCCGAGCGCAATCTACCTTTATTTGAGGTACTAAAGAAGCCCAAGCAGTTTACTTGGACACCCGAGTGTGAGACAGCCTTCAACAGCCTCAAAGAGCATCTTGCCAACCTTCCTACCCTGTCATCGCCCATCCAGGGCGAGGTCTTGCAACTATACCTCGCCTCAAACTCAATAAAAGCTAGCACGATCCCGGTACGTGAACAACAAAAACCTGTTTACTTTGTTAGCAAAGCATTGTCACCAACAGAAAGCCGATACTCGCCGGTCAAGAAGACAGTCTACACACTGGTCATAGCGGCACGATGACTAAGACCGTACTTCCACGCACATATCATACAAGTACTAACCGATCTCTCGCTTCGGGCGGTACTTCATTGACCAACTCTATCTGGAAGGATGATAAATTGGGTTGTCAAACTCTCGAAGTTTGACGTAGAATACCAACCTCGCCCATCCATAAAAGCACAAGCCCTAGCCGATTTCATCGTCGAGACCAGCTTTCGAGAGAAAGAAGGGTCCTCATGTTTAACAACTAAACCATGGAAGCTATTAGACGGTGCGGCAAATAGTGAAGGATGCGGCGCTGGGATAGCCCTATGATGATGACATATACGAGCACGCAGTGACACTAGACTTTGAGGCCACCAACAATGAGACAGAGTATGAGGCACTTATTATAGGGCTTGAAATAGCACTCGAAGATCAGGTGGAAGAGATAGAGTGTTTTTGCGATTCCGAGGTCGTCGTTCAACATGTCCGGGGGGTTATGAGACAAGAACCGGTACACTACCTCAGTATCAAGCCCGGGTAGCACGGCTGCGTAGCATGTTCGGACATTTCCTTATTACTGTTATCCCGCGACACGAGAATGAGCAGGCGGATGGCTTGGCCAAACTCGCATCCCGAGCCAAGCTGATTGACGTCAAGAACGAGGGTAAATCTCGACCCATCTGGTACAACACTGTCACAACTAAATCAATCTCAGAACAGTTAGAACTCATGACCATCGACAACCCGGGGGACGATTGGGGAACCCCCATATTGCAGTATCTTTCCCAGACAAAGATTCCAGACGATCCACGAGAACGAAATCGGTTGCAGGCCAAGGCCGTGAGGTTCTTCGCATCTCAGGGCAAACTTTACAAAAAGGGGATCATGTCACGAGAACTGGGGTGCTTATCAAGGGAAGACGGCCAACAAATGCTCGCCGAGCTTCATGCAGGGCTATGCGGAACAAACGCTGGGTGGCGATCCCTAGTATTCAAGACGCAAAGGCATGGGCATTTTTGGCTGTCCGTGCGCGAAGACGCGGTGAACATTGCACGATCATGCAAAGCATGTCAAGCTCACGCACCAGCCTGTCACCAGCCGAGGGTGGAAATGCAGATAATGGCAGGGTTGTGCCCATTCGCCATATGGGGGTTAGACTTGTTGGTCCATTCTCACCAAGGCACCAGGCCAACTCGAGTTTATAATTGTGGCCATCAAATACTTTACCAAGTGGATCGAGGTTATACCACTAGCTCGCACGAACGTCCAAGCCGTGCAAAAATTACTATGGCAAAATATCATATGCCGGTATGGGCTGCCACAGGACATAGTGACAGATAGGGGACCCCAGCTCAATACACCAAAGCTTGTCTAATGTTGCAAGGACCTCGGGATCAGACTGAAATTCGCATCTTTGGCACACCCTCATTGTAATGGACAAGTCGAGGCCGCCAACAAAAGCATTATAACAGACCTGGAGAAGAGGCTTGATGGTGCACGAGGCTTATGGGCCGAGAAGCTACCCCTCGTATTATGGGCAAACCGGACAACGATAAAGAAAGCCACGGGAGAAACACCATTCGCCCTTTCTTACCGCTTCGAGGCAGTGGTACCGGTCGAGCACCTTTTCCCAACCGATAAAATCATTCAATACGACAAAGATGAGAACACCGAGAAGATGATACAAGAGTTATAGTTTCGAGAAGAAGTCCGAGAATTGGCTACTATAAGAGCAGCAAACCACAAGGCTGTTGTGGCAAAGTATTACAACAAGAAAAATCAAGCCCCGAGGCTTCGCCAAGGGATACTTAGTAATGTGAAAGACAGAAGGGGGTAAGCTAGAACCAAACTAGGAAGGGCCATACATCGTCGATGCCGAAGTAGCACCAGGGGCATACAAGCTCAAAGATTGTGCTGGGAACCGCATTGCAAATTCGTGGAATGTGCTGCAGCTCCGTAAGTACTACCCATAACACTCACATGCCTCGCTCCCAGGTATGTAAAATCTCATCACAACTTATTTAACATTTCACGCATGCTTACTCACAGCATGCATCTGCTAAGTATCGAAACAAGTTATAACACAAACCGCGTATGATAGGCGAGGCAACGCGTTAGGGCTCGTCGAGGCCTTAACGGAGAATAACAGTACAAGTGATAAATCCATACTCACTCAACCAGATAAGGTACGAATAAAAACCTAACATACGTGCACCCCCACGTAAATATTTGAAACCCTAACACATAGTTACTTGTCTCGCAGTAGAACTCATTCAGCTTGGACTGCATCCTTGGGACACAAGGCCCCGAGCCAGTCACGAGCAATCGAACCAACTTCAACTGCTTCCTTGAGGCACGAGGCCTCAAGCCAGTCACGAACACTCATATCATCTTGGACTGCGTCCTCGAGGGCAGAGAGCCGCGATCCAGTCACGAGCAACATCATCAGCTTGGATTGCGTCCTTGAGACATGAGGTCTCGAGCCATCCACGAGCAACATCATTAGCTTGGACTGTGTCCTTGAGACACGAGGTCTTGAGCCAGCCACAAGCAACATCATCAGCTTGGATTGTGTCCTTGAGGCACGAGGCCACGAGCTAGTCATGAGTAATAAACAAGGTAAAAAACTTCACAATCTCATGATATTAAATACGGTTTGACGATTATAAACGCAAATCTATTTATTCCACAGGAAGAACCACGAATCACACACACTAAGCGGCACAACCCCTAGAAGCTGGGCTGTAGTCTAAGCTAAGGTATGTCGAGACAGATATAATACAATAAGCGAGCATATATTACAAAATGCTATAACATTGAAATAAAATGTCACAAGGTCACTTTACCCATAAATACCCGGACAAACAAGTACTAAGGATAGAGGGCATGCAGACACATCCAAATCAGACCAACACGCAGGAACGCGCAACAATAGATCATGGATAACTCGAGTACGGAGCTTACATATTAATTTATAGCAAAACAAACGAATCTTGTTATTTAGATGTCAATTTCTGTATGTCACATACTCGACTACGCAAGTGTGCTTGTACATCAGAATATTATTCAGCTTTGCAAATGAAATTTCAGTGGAACTTTACACCATCTATATCATCGATCACTACGGCCCACAACCCTTTAAGATACCTTTTCTCACATACGTCTAAGGCATATGGTAAAAAAGGCAGGGGGTGGTAGACTGGTTTGTGGAAGAAAGGAAATAACAAGAGAAGTAAAACAGCAAAAAACTAAGTCAAAGCATTAAAGTAATTCAAGATAACAAAGCAAGTGTAAGAGTTATATTACATACCCCGAGGGGCCATAAAATGTTAACATTGTTTAAGGATAAAAGAAAGTATCAAGGAGCGGTCAACGAGGGAGCAGCTGAGCCAGATGTGATCTTCTTTGCGGCGTTCATAGCACGTTTAGCCTTCGCAAAATCCATCACACAACTAGGCACCTCACGCTCGCGACAGATAGTGGAAGCACTAGCTTTGGGGACAGTAGTGACGGCCCAAGCTTCGAGGGTCTGGTCATCGTCCTACACGTAGGCGCCAATGGGAGTTGGAGTGTATTCGGAAGGGATCAAATAATAGCCATACATCTTCTTGTTGTCAATCACAAAGTTTGGAAGCCCCTGCTCGGCCTCTTGAAGCTTAGCTACCTCACAGAAAGCATTCACTTGGTATTGGGCAAGAAACTGTTGGCGAGAGCCCTCGCGGTGACCGGAGGCGTATCTGTCGATTGCCTCCTGGCGAGCCTACACGAGGATCATATCTTGATCGTCCTTCAGCTTTTGAAGTTCGGCGGCGAGGGCGTCTCTCGGATTCCACCTTCGATATCCTATCAAGTCCCAGTGCCAGCTCAATGTCCTGCTCCTTGATACGCCCGTCCTTCTCGTCGAGGGAAATCTGGAGAAGCCTCTTCTCGCTCGCCGCGTCCTCATGAAGCTTGTTGACCATATCCCTCATATCATTCACCGTCCTTGTTAGCTCATCGTAACTCCTAGACAGCTCGGTCGTGGCCCGTTGAGTCTGGCTCCCTATCTTCGTCAGTGCAACCATACATAAGTGGATAACTTGAAGAAGAAGAGAAGAAATCAAAGATGAGAACCAAAGGAAGACGGTAACCCAAGCCCAGAACCCACAAAAACTCACCCATGCAAGCAACTGCGTCTCCTCCGCCACATCGTCCTCTATCATTTTCTTGATCGAGGGATGGGGAATGGAATTGGAATCGCTCGATCCATCGCCTGGAGATCAAGATCAGGTGTTAGCAAAAATCCCCCCGATCTCTTACTAGACATGATGTAGGGATTCCCTACAATGGCTCGGACCTAGATTCACAACCATTCACTAAGCTAGAACAAGTGTTCTAGGAAGGTGTTCTTTTTTTTGTTAAAATGTAAATAATATAAATGGTATGTCCCCATAAATGGGGAATTCAAATCACAGACAATCCAAGAGCACACATGGTATAACACACAGGCTAGCCATATTGTGCTAAATAATCAAAAAACTAGTGTCCAAGAGATGGAACAACCATGGTAATAGGAAACATGTCATAAAGAAGTCTAAAAACATGAATGCTAATCTGCCTAACAATGACCTCAACCGAAATTCGCTTGTGCTCAAACACAAGCACATTTCGCGCCTGCCAAACCAAGAAAACCGTCGCCGAAAGCGCAAAAGTCTGAGCCCTAGCAAGAACTCCTCCACTATGTGCATGTGCGCGCAACCAGACTATAGTACTATCAATAGAAGTGCACGAGTGAGGAATGTGAAACCGGGTGCATACTGCCTGCCAGACGCTCCGAACAACCGAACACTCAAAGAAGAGGTGTGAATGAGACTCATCAGCCGACTCACAAAGACGACAGCACAGATCAACGTCAAGAAAGAACAATCTGTCATAGGTAGATAACCGTCCGAGCACAGCCAACCACAAAATGAACGAATGCCTAGGAGTGTTATGCTTGGGCCAGACCTCATCCTTCCAAGACACACTCGGTTTCCTATCCCGGAGCGCATCATAAAAAATAAATCGGCCATTTGGACCATTTCTCGATTTGTGCGTGTCACAGGGCCATGTTAATCTTCTAGGGAAGGTGTTCTAACTTATTCAAGAACAAGGAAGAACAAAGAGAAAATAAAATGCGTTTTGAGAAATCAGAGATGGATAGATGCTTGATTATGATTTACTCACTCTACACCAAGAACCTTGGACTTAACCTCAACACAATGGTAAGATGAGATAAAACACAACAAACTTTAACTCAACATAAAGGGAGATTGTACAACCCTAAACACCGAGAGCTTCCCAAGTATTCAAGCTCACACAATCAATATTACATGAACAAGATACCTAGGCAAAAAGGGGCAGATTCAATCTACAAACTACACTAAGCTACACTATGGGTTGGCCGTTGAGAACACAAAGGTTTCATTTCAATCAAAGACCCTTTTGGTTAGGTCATTTTTGGATTTTATACCTCCAATGACCAAGGCCTTCTACCAAATGAAATCTTGACAAAATAGTTCCAAAATACCCTTAGGAAAGTTCCTTAAAAGAGGTAGAAATGCACACTTCTACAACCTTGCTGGGTAAGGTGTAAAAGTGTGCTAGTTTCACAAAAGTGACAACTGCAGCCTTGATCTTGATCTTGATCTTGGATGGCCTTGATGTCTTCATTGGATTTGTTTGGGATGTTCACCTCTTCCACATACTAGAAGGGTGGAGGCAATGGGTTCCATTTGGTGTGTTGAATCCAAACCCAAAATTGCCTTTATAACTTGATCTTCTATCTTCTTAGCCATAGCTCTAGTGATTGGTCCTTTGTTTGTTGGGAATAGGGATGCTCCTGAATCATTCCCTACCTCTTGAGAGAGGCCATACCCCATGCCACCTCCTTCCATGATGTGCAAGGGCTCCTCATGGCTTTCTTCCTCCATTGGTTCATCTTGGCTCTCTTCAAAGTGTGTAAGGTCTCCTATGTTGAAAGTGGGGTTGACACCATATTCTTCTGGTAGATCCATGACATATGCATTTTCACTAATCACTCTTAGCACTTTGAATGGTCCATACCCTCTTGGAGAGAGCTTTGAAGTCCTTAGGTTGGGAAACATATCCTTCCTTAGATGCACCCACACTAGGTCACCTTCCTTGAGTGTCACCTTTCTTCTGAATTTGTTCTTGCTTCTTGCCACACTCTTATCCAAGTTCTCAATCCTTTCTCTGGTCCTTTCATGAAGCTCCTTGATGAGTTTAACCTGGTTCTCTGCACTATAGTCACACTTCTCTTTGCAAGGCAAAGGAATAAGATCAAATGGTGTTAGGGGGGTAGTACCATAAACACACATGAATGGGATCAGATTTGTGCTAGAGTGTGTGGCTCTATTGTAGGAAAACTCTACATGTGGTAATAAGTCTTCCAAGCCTTTAGGTTACTCTTAATCAAGGATCTAAGTAAAGTACCTAAGGTCCTATTAGTCACCTCGGTTTGGCCATCAGTTTGGGGTGACTAGAGGTAGAGAACAAGAGCTTGGTGCCTAACTTTCCCCACAATGTCCTCCAAAAGTGTCTAAGGAACTTTGGGTCCCTATCACTCACTATAGTCCTAGGCAATCCATGTAGTCTCACAATCTCGGCAAAGAATAGGTTGGCTACATTAGTTGCATCATCTGTCTTATGGCAAGCAATTAAATGAGCCATCTTACTAAACCTATATACTACCAAAAAGATGGAATCCCTTCCCCTTCTAGTCCTAGGAAAACCAACTATAAAGTCCATACTAATGTCCAACCAAGGTGCACTAGGGATAGGTAAAGGGGTGTATATATCTTGTGTCTTGATTTTGCATTTGGCCTTAAGGCACTCAATGCATCTTTTAAGCATGTTTTCAATATCCTTGAGCATGTGAGGCCAAAAGAAGTGGGAACTCAGTATTGATATGGTTTTGTCCCTTCCAAAATGTCCCATTAGACCCTCCTTGTGTGATTCCTCAACAAGTAGAAGTCTAAGAGAACACTTAGGTATACAAACCCTATCCACCTTAAACAAGAATCCTTCAAACAAGTATTACTTGCCCAACGGACCCTTCTCTAGGCAGTGAGTATAGATGGATCCAAAATCTATGTCTTGCTCATACAATTCTTTAATGTAGGTGAAGCCTAACACCTTCGAATCAAGAGTGGTGAGCAACATATGTCTCCTAGATAAAGCATCATCTACAAAATTGTCTTTCCCTTTCTTATACTCCTATCAAGTTTGTCTTGGCTCCTAAAATGTTTAAGTGACTCATGATCAGTGTGCAAGACAAACTCACTAGGCCATAAGTAATGTTGCCAAGTTTTTAGCACTCTAAACAAAGCATACAACTCCTTGTCATAGGTAGAGTAATTGAGAGTTTCACCTTTGAGTTTCTCACTAAAGAAAGTAATTGGCTTACCCTCTTGCATAAGCACTCCTCCTATGCCCACACCAGAAGCATCACACTCCACTTCAAATGGCTTGGTGAAGTCTGGTAGAACAAGCAAGGGTGCCTCGGTCAACTTAACCGTTAGATCTTGAAATTATTCTTCTTGCCTTGGTCCCCACATAAAGATGATGTTCTTCTTGGTGATTTCAGTTAGGGGTGAGAAAATGGTGCTAAAGTCCTTGACAAATCTTCTATAGAATCCAGCAAGCCCTTGGAAGCTCCTAACTTGTGTGGCACTTGTGGGTGTGGGCCACTCTTGTATAGCCTTGATCTTGTCCTTGTCCACCTCCAACCCCTTTGAACTCACTAAAAAGCCAAGAAATATCACATTATTAGAGTAGAAATCACATTTCTTAAGATTAGAAAAGAGAGATTCATGCTTAAGTTTGGATAGTACTTCCCTGAGGTGAAAGACATGGTCAAGCATAGACTTTGAGTAGACTAGGATGTCATCAAAGTAAAAAACCACAAACTGGCCAATAAAGCTTCTTAGCACATGGTTCATCAATCTCATGAAGGTGGATGGGGCATTGGTGAGTCCAAATGGCATGACAAGCCACTCATATAGGCCAAACTTAGTCTTGAATGCAGTTTTCCACTCATCACCTTCTTTCATTCTAATTTGATGGTAGCCACTCTTGAGATCAATCTTTGAGAAGCAAGTGGCTACATGGAGCTAATCCAACATGTCATCAAGCCTTGGGATGGGGTTCCTATACTTTATGGTGATGTTGTTGATGGCTCTACAATCAACACACATCCTTCATGTGCCCTCCTTCTTTGGTACAAGTAGGACTGGAACTGCACAAGGAGACATGCTCTGCCTCACATAGCCTTTCTCTAGAAGCTCTTGGAATTGTGTCTCAACCTCCTTAATCTCCATATTCATCTTTTAGGATGGTCTATTAGGGAGGATTGATCCAGGAATGAAGTCAATTTGATGTTCTATACCCCTTAGAGGAGGAAGGCCTAGTGGTAGCTCATTGGGAAACACATCTTGAAATGAGTCAAGGACATCTTGGATGGGCTTGGGTAGTGTTTTTGGTGATTCATATGAGGTCAATGTGTGGGACTTGGCTAGGCACATGAGCCTTGCATCTCTAAAAAACAAAGTCATCCTCTTTCACCCCCTTGAACACTAGCATAGAGAATTGTCCTTGGCACTTTGAAGTGTACATTGTCAATGGCTTCTCCTTGACCTTAGGCTTCTCCACTTCCTTTTCCTTAAGTCTCTTAGCTTCTGCAGCTTCAATAATTTGGTAAGGAGTCATAGGTTTTAAAGTGATTAGCTTACCATTAAACATGAATGTGTGCTTGTTAGTGTAACCATCATGTGTGACTTTGTTATCATATTGCTAAGGTCTTACTAGAAGTATATGACATGCTTGCATGGGTAATATATCAAATAAAAATGGTGTCATGGTAGTGTCCTATCTTAAGTGTGACCTTACATTGCCTATGTACCCTAAGATCACCACAATCATTCATCCAATGCAACTTGTATGGCCTAGGATGCAAAACTGAGGTCAATTGTAGCTTATTGACTAATTCGGTGCTAGCAATGTTGCAACAACTTCCTCCATCTATAATCAAGTCACAAACTCTCTCCTTAACTACACACCTACTATGAAACAAGTTCTCTCTTTGGTTGTCTTCTACTAATTCACTTTGAACACTTAAGGACCTTTTGCAAATTAAGACCTCTCCTGGTTCATATCTTATCTCTTCATTCTCATCTCCTAGGTCATGTTCATGTTCTATTAAAAGATTAGGGTCACATTATTCATTATCACTCTCCGAATCACATTGTCCTAAGGCATTAATGACCATTACCCTCTTGTTAGGACAATCTATCATATAATGACCCTTTCCTTTATACTTAAAACACTCAATGTTACTAGACTTAGGAGGCAATGAATTGGATGCTTGAGGGGGTCTAGAATTACTCCCTTGAGAGCCCAAGGCATTGCCTTAGGGCTTAGGAAATGCATGTTCTTGAGCCTTGTAAGGCTCCCTTGAGGGTGTGGAGTCCTTATGCTGAAATGGAGTATTAGAAACGGTCCTTCCCTTCCATGTATTACCAATGGTGCTAGGCTTGGTATTTTGTAGAAACTTAGCCTTCAACTTCCTTTCCACCTTGATGGCATTGTGAAGAAGGTCTATACTTGTGGTGTAGGGATACATATCCACTTCCATAGCAATGGATGGATTCAAAACCCTTAGATATCGAGCACTGGTATCCTCATCATTCTCCTCACATTGGCCTTGATCATTGCCACTTGCATGGCATTATAGGCCTCCTCTACAGTCATGCTTCCTTGCTTCAAACTCTCCAACCTTTGCCTCAATTCTCTTGCATAATGGTGAGGTATAAACCTTGCCCTCATGATAGCCTTCATCTCATTCCATGTGATGATGGGAGGTTGATGGTTGTGCCTCCTCTCTTGGACTAGGTCGTCCCACCACATCATGGCAAAGTCTTGGAACTCTAAGGTGGCTAGTTGCACCTTCTTCACCTCTTGAAAGTTGTGGCATTACCAAATTTGATCCATATTCCTCTCCCAACTCATGTATAAGTCCGGATCACACTTCTCTTCAAAGCTTGGGATCTTGACCTTCACCTTGCCTATGCAATCTCCTCCCTTGGTCTAGGTCCTTGCCCTTGGAACCTTGGCCTCATTTCCCACCTATCATGTCGCATGTACCTATCATCCTGAAACTCATCAAAAATGTCATCATCATACCCATTCGAGTAGGGAGAGTTAGGTTCAGAAAACTCCCTTGGAAGTGCCATGGGTGGTGGTCTAGGCATGGGTGGGTCATGGATTCTAACCGGCCTCCTAAAGGGTTCTGTCCCTAGTGGTTGTGATCTTGCTCTACGTCCCACATATTGGGTAGGCAAAGGTGATTGAGGGTTTGAATGGGGAAGATCCTCCAACTTCAAATTGGTACCTAAAGCTATGGGTGGGGTCTAGGTCTTGTATCTTTGGATTCTAGGGTGTCTAGTCTACTAGCAGTGTCATTCATGTTTCTAAGAAGTTCCTCCTTCATAGTCCTCATGTTGTTCTCATTGTTCTCATTCATGGTCCTCATGAGGCTCACCAAATCTGTTTGATTGGTGATGCTATTGTCCAAGGGTAGGCATGGATGAACCTCCTCTTGTTGAGATCCATGTTGCGACCCCTGTTATGATCTAGGCATGATCACAAAAACAACAAACAATGAACTAGGTTAGGTTAGACTAATAACTTGTGTTTGATGTGTGTGTTTGTGTCACTCTTGTCAAGTATGTTCCTCTCACTTGTTGGATATGTCTTTCTACCTTGTAGATGCAATAATTTCAGTGTGAATCATGGAAGCTTGGTGCACTAGAGGTGATCAAAAATCAGTGAGTAAAGTAGGATAGTTGTAATGAAGATCACTTGCAAGAATAGTAAGGCAAGTTATGTGTGTATGCTCAAAGGGACTTAGAACTTTACCGCAGTTGGGACACTTAAAGAAGCTTTGAATTAACCTTGCTTGCCTCAGAGATGTCCTTTGAGAAGTAAGTTAGGGAGTGTGTTTAAACTGAGCTAAGAAACCGGGTCTTAAGGCAAGGGGTGTGGGTTTAGGTTAGGGTGTGAAGGGCACATGGCAATCCCCTCCCTCCTTTCTTCTTTAAGTTCACAACTCACTTGGTCACGTACACAAGTTGCACTTTTGTTGTTACAAAGAGAAGTCACAACTTTTGAAACTTAGACAAAAGTCCTAGGCGTTATCGGGTGGTGTGCAAAAATGGTGTTGACACTAACTTTGGACCTTTCCTCCTTTCTTCCTTGAGCTAGCTTTGGGCAGAACTCAATTGTATCTTGTAGTGGGGGATTTTCTAAGTAAAAGTCTCAGGTCACTTTCACAAAGGCACGGACCAAAGTGGATGGGCTCTCCTTGCAAGATACTAGGTCAACTGATAGTGACAACCTTGATAGTGACACTTTCTACTTCGGGTAAGAACTTTGGATCTCTTTTGGGAACAATTTACTTGGGAATTTTGGCTGATTTTTCTTTCCCTCTCTATTTAAACATGTGTTCTTCAAGGGGATCTTGAGTGTTCTTGATGGGGTTGTGTTTGGCTGGGTGAAATAAGGCTTAGAAGTTGGCTTCTTGCTTATTTTTTCATGCAAGTAAGCATCTGGGTAGGGTTTTGGCTAGGCAATTCTCATAGACATCCCTTCCTCTTGATTGGCTAATATTTGGACTCCTTCAAGCACTCAACTTCAACTATATTCCTGCAAAATTACACTCAAACACTCATGAGAAAAGACCAAGAACAACAAAGCTCAAAAGTGATGGGTTTTCAAGGGTTTTCAAGGTTGTTTTTGGTAGTTGTCTTGCAAGCTTGAAAGAACAACTTGTTTTTGAGTTTTAAAAGCGAAAAATGGTTGATTAATCAGCTGATATCTGATACCACTTGATGTAGGGATTCCCTACAATGGATCGGACCTAGATTCACAACCATTCATTAAGCTAGAACAAGTGTTCTGGGAAGGTGTTCTAACTTGT
>NW_027369531.1:0-42016 GCF_046119375.1 Phyllobates terribilis
TGATTAATAAGAGAAATCAAAAATACATTTCTATTGGGATCTTGTGATCTCCTTTATACTTCTCAAAAAGAAGGAAACTTTATTAACTTTTCAAAGTGGGAGACTCAAAAATCTCAATCTGTAACATGACTTTTTATACAAATCCAATGGTAAAAAAATTTCACTGGGTCTTGATGTGGGAGAATATTTGAACATGTGTTAATATGGACAATTTTTACTTTTTTTGGGTTGAGTGGATAGTTTTAATTATAATACACTACTTGTTAATTATATTTTTTTTTTAATTTTAGTGCTAAGAGTTAGATTTTCCCGACAATTATCCTTGTAGTCATTACTATATGAAAATTCTTTCATTTATTGAATATGAAATCCAACTTTTATAAAGTACGTAGGCTAGAAAAAATGGAAGAAAAAAATAATTAAAAAATTAAAGAAAGATCATATGTAACTGAAAAATCTCACATAATCCAATTCGGAAAATCTAATTGTCATGATAAAACGTAAGAAAAAAAGTTTTAAACTGCAAAATTGATTTTTGGGCTTCTATTATTTTAAGCTCAACTTGAATAATAAGATAAATATAAAAACTCATTTCTATCAAGGGTCTTGTGATCTCCTTTTATACACCTCAAAGAGAAGAAAAACTTCATTAAGTTTTTGTTGTGGGAGGTTGAATATCTCAACGTGTAACATGACTTTTTATATACATCTAAAGGTAAACAATTTCATTGAGTTTCGATGTGGGGAAACATTTAAACATGTGATAATATGGATAGTTTTAACTTATTTTGGTTAGATTGGATAGTTTTAATTATAATAGACTACTTACTTATTGTATATTTTTTCATAATTTTAATGATACATGTCAGATTTTCACAACAAATATCCTTGTAGTCACTAGTATATAAAAACTCTCTCAATTTTTGAATATTCAATCCAAGTTTAATGAAGTACATAGACAAGAAAAAATGGAAGGAAAAATCATAAAAAAATTAAATAAAAATCATTAATAACTGAAAATCCCACATAATCAAATTCAAAAAATTTAATTGTCATGATAAAACATAAGAAATAAAAAAAATTAAACTGGAAAATTGATTATTGAACTTCTATTATTTTAAGTTCAACTTGAATAATAAGAGAAACAAAAAAAACATTTGAACTAGGATCTTGTGATATTCTTTTTATACAAATCAAAGAGTAAGAAATTTCATTACGTTTCCGATGTGAGAGGCTCAAAAATCTCAACATGTAACACGACTTTCTTTATACATCCAATGGTCAAAATTTTCATTGAGTTTTCATGTGGGAGAACATTTACACATGTGTTTAAATATGGATATTTTTAACTTTTGGTTAAAGGGTATAACTGTAATTACAATATAATACTTATTAATTATATATATTTTTCATAATTTTAGAGTTAAGAGTAAGATTTTAATATAACATATCCTCGTAGTGATTACTATATAAAAATTCACTAAATTATTGAACATCCAACCAACTTTTATGAACTATACATGCTAGAAAAATGGAAGAAATGAATTATAAAAAAACAAAAAAAATTGCAGACAGATAGTAACTGAAAATCCCACATAATTCAGTTTGAGAAATCTAACTTTCATGATAAAACGTAGAAAACAAAAGTTTTAAACTGGAAAATTGATTATTAGGCTTCTATTGTTTAAGCTCAACTTCAATAGGAAGAAAAACATACAAATCGATTTCTACCGACGATCTTGTCATCTCCTTTTATACATCTCAGAGCCAAGGAGACTTCGTTAAGTTTTCGATGTGGGAGGCTGAAAATCTCAATATGTAACATGGTTTTTTATACACATCCAGTGATCGGAAAATTTCATTGAGTTTCGATGTGAGAGAACATTTACACATGTGTTAATATGAATAGTTTTTACTTTTATTTGTTAGATTGGATAGTTTTAATTATAATAGAGTACTCATTATTTGTATTTATTTTCGTAATTTTAGTCTTAAGAGTCAGATTTTGATAACAAATGTCCTCATAGTCATTACTATAACAAAATTCCTTTAAATTATTTAATATTCAGTCCAACTTTTTTGAAGTACATAAGAAAAAATGGAACAAAAAAATCATAAAAAAATAATAATAAAAGAAAAAATTGTGAGTACTTAATATCCCGCATAATCCAATTCGGAATATATAATTGTCAAGATAAAATGTAAAGAATAAAATGTTTAAACAAGAAAATTAATTATTTGACTACACGGGTAGTAAAATTTAAACAAATTCGATCCGGCCCCACACATATCGGCGCAACACTTACCAAAAAAGGCAAGCAACTACAACATTTCAAAAAAAAAAACAAAGCAACTACAAAAAGCAATGAAGGCATTAATGAACAAAGCAACTACACAAACTTAAATTTATAATTGTGTCTTTCTTTCTTTTTAAGGAAAATTATTTTTATTGAAGAGTTGTGTGCTTCGCACGGGCTTGTGTTTCGGTTGTTGGATCTTTGTATAGGTGAAAACATATAATTGAGGCGGCATTCTCCTTCGAAATTAATAGAATAATTTGCTGCTTTAACATACAATGTGCATTATCGGTCAAGCACATACTTGCAATTGAAGCTTTTTTTATTACGTAACTTGTGTGACAATGTGTGATACTCCATGGATTATTCTACATTACATTGTTTTTGATTAGGTATGTAACCTTTCGTTGTTATTATTTGAGCCTATTTTTTAAAGTTTTAAATTCCATTTCATCCACTATATTAACTAACATCATAAAATGACAACAAACTATATACACATATTAAGAAATGAAGGTAATAGAAAAGATGGAAGAAAACATGCAGAAGAATAAAAATTTATAGGAATAATTTGACATTAAGTTTGACTTTGCTTTGATATTGATCATCTTTTCCCAATCATAAAACCACTCAATTTTTTTATTCGTATGTATAGATTCATGGTGATGTCCGCTCTTATGGGACTGCATACGTGCATTCATTTTGGTATTTATAGAGTGATAAAGGTTATGATTTGACTTCTGCAAAAAAGGGTCGGGACATAAAAAGAGAAAAGGTTTAAGGCGGTTTTTAGAATGAGAATATTTAATTGTACTAAAGGATATGAAATGAATTACGTGGAGTTTTGGAATTCAAAGAGACGTGAAGTTAAATTTAGTTAATTTGCCTATTTATCTTCCATAATCAAGTAGAGGGTTAATACAACTTCTATTTTGTTTGAGAGTTTTTCGTCTTTCTTTCACATTTATTTAAAAAATGATCAATAATGAAAATAAGGGTATGCTGAGAAATATGCTTAAAAACACTCAACTTTATAAGGATTATGATATGATATGATGTATAGATTCATGGTGATGAGCTCTCTTATATGACTGTATGTGTGTGTTCATTTATTTATTGATAGAGTAATGGAGGTGATGCTTTGACTTGTGGAAAGAAGGGTCGGAACATAGAAAGAGCAAATGTTCAATGCGGTTTCAGAATAAGAAAGGACTTTTATTTAATAGTAATAAAGGATAAGAAGTGAATTATGTGGACTCTTGGAATTCAAAGGGACGCGAAGTTAATTTACTTAATTTGACTATTTATCTTTCCTAATTGAGAAGAAGGATAATGCAATTTTCATTTTATGTGAGAGATTCATGGTGATGGCTGCTCTTATGGGAATGTAAGCGTGCATTCATTTCTGTATTTATAGAGTGATAGAGGCTATGCTTTGACATCTGCAAAGAAGGGTCAGAACATAAAGAGATAAAAGGTTTAAGGCGGTTTTGAGAATGAGAATATTTTTTTTTTGGTTAAAATGTAAATAATATATATGGTAAGTCCCCTTAATTGGGGAATTCAGAACACAGGTAATCCAAGAGCACACATGGCATAACACATAGGCTATCCATACTGTGCTAAATAATCAACAAACTAGTGTCCAAGTGCTGAATCAACCATAGTAATAGGAAACATGTCATAAAGAAGTCTAAAAACATGAATGCTAATCTGTCTAACAATGACCTCCACCGGAATCCGGTTGTGCTCAAACACAAGCGCATTCTGCGCCTGCCAAACCAAGTAAATCGTCGCTGAAAGCGTGAAAGTCTGGGCCCTAGCAAGAACTCCTCCGCCATGTGCATGCACGCACAACCAAACTAACGTACTCTCGATAGAAGTGCAAGAATGAGGGATACGAAACCTGGTGCAAACCGCCTGCCAGACGCTCCGAACAACCGAACACTCAAAGAAGAGGTGTATGATACTCATCTGCCGACTCACAAAGGCGACAGCACGGATCAACGCCAAGAAAGAACAATCTATCGTAGGTAGATAACCGACTGAGCACAGCCAACCACAAAATGAAAGAATGCCTAGGAGTGCTATGCTTCGGCCAGACCTCATCCTTCCAAGACACACTCGGTTTCCTATCCCGGAGCGCATCATACGCAGCCGAGACCCGTAACCCGTCAGCAGTACACCAACTATCAAGAGTCTCCTCAACTCCCAACTCTCTATCAGCCATCTGAACAACTCTATCTCTAGCTGCCAGAATCCCCTTGATCAGAGAGGAATCAAGACGATGAGCCGCCCAAGAACTTGGGCTGTCAACACACAAATACCTATGGTGAATCCAACGAACCCACAGACTCTCCCGTCCCTCTGAAATTTGATAATAAAGCTTCAAGAGGAAGCAGCTGTTCCAGACAGCCAAATCTCTCAAACCGAAACCTCCCTCCTGTCTCGGACAGCAGATACTACCCCAGCTAACTCTCGACCAATGCCACAGAAAATTTCTGCAAAGTGTAATGAGAGCAGAAAGAACTCCTGTAGGTACACGAAGAATAGACAGCCAGAAGCCCTCAACACCCTGGATCACAGAAGCCAGAAGCTCACGACGACCAGCAAAAGATAAACTCCTCCTAGCCCATGCGCTAAGATACCCACTGATCCTGTCTAGAAGCGGCTTATAGTCCATAACCCGTAAGTTGTGCGTACTTATCGGAATCCCTAGATATCTAAAAGGGAAAGTACCCTCTCGAAAACCAGTAATAGCACGCAGAGTACCCACTTCATCATCAGGTACAGAAGCCAAAAACATAGAAGACTTAGCCTCACTGACACGTAAGCCAGACATATCCCCAAACTTCCTAAGACAGTCACTAAGGATGGAAACAGAAGGAACATCCCCCGGACAGAACAAAACAACATCATCAGCAAAAATCAAATGAGTGAGCTCAATACCCGCACAATGCTTATGGTAGCCAAACTCTGGAACAGCAGAATCCCTGCGCATCAATCTACTAAACATCTCCATACACAGCACAAACAACAGAGGAGAGAGAGGATCGCCCTGCCGTAATCCTCGACGACCAGGGAAATAACCATGAAGACCACGGTTGACCTTGATCAAATAAGAAGCAGTACTGACACACTCCATAACCCATTCACTAAACCGAGCAGGCAGACCCAGATGACGCAAGGTGTAACGCAGGAAGTCCCAAGAGACGGTATCATATGCTTTGGCAATGTCTACATTCAAGAAACACCGTCTGGTATCATTAGTAACTGAATATCCCCTCAGCAGTTCTTGAACAAGAAAAATGTTTTCACTCATCAGCCGGCCCTCTACAAATGCGCTTTGGGCCGGGTTAATGAGAGTACCAAGAACTCTAGCCAGCCGAGTAGTCATAATCTTCGAGATCAGCTTGTAGACAACATTGCAGCACGCAATCGGTCGGTAGTGCTCCACTCTGGATGGGGAATCTACCTTCGGGACAAGAGCAATAACAGTGTGATTGAGCTGTTTCAGGAGTCGCCCACTAACAAAGAACTCCTTCACAGCTGCACACACATCAGACCCCGTAATCTCCCACGAAGCCTTGAAGAACCTCGCGTTGAACCCATCAGGTCCCGGAGCCTTCTCATCACCAATAGAACAAAACGCAACTCTAATCTCATCAACCGAGACCTCAACACCCAAGGAATCACTCGCTTCAGCAGACAGCCGAGGACCAAGTGCAAACACAGACGGAGCAGGCAACTGAACTGGCACAGCAGTCCCAAACAACCCCTGATAAAAAGCAACGAACTCAACGGCAACAGCAGATATAGTAGTAGTAGGCATACCAGTCCTGTCAATCACTGAAGCAATGTAGCTCTTCCGAGCATTAGCCTTCATCAGGCTGTGAATGTATCTAGTACACTGATCACTCAAAAGAACATATCTGGCCTTTGCCTGGTGTCCAAGAAAGCTAGCTTCAGCGGCAGAGAGCCGAGAAGCAGTCGCACGTGCAACAGAAGCAGCCTGTATCAATTCCGGAACATCCGGACCCTGTCTCAGATCCTCTAGAGAGCAACATCAAAAGCAGAGATAGCCATAGCAGCACGAGAGGAGATGTGACTAAACTCAGCCTTATTCAGGCACTTTAGAGGGTACTCAAGCTCTTGAGGAGTTTGGCAAGTCTGAACTGGCGCGTGCCCTGAGGGGGAGACACCCAACCATTCGGGACCACCTCAATAAACCGCGGGTGATCGGCCCACATGCTAAAAAACTTGAAGTACATACGCCCACAATACTCAGGTCGCCTGAGAGTAACAACACAAGCCTTGTGATCCGAAAGGATACCAACATCTGGGTATTCCACCCTAACATAATGCTCAGTAGCAAACCAACCAGGGTGAACTAAAACTCTGTCAAGATTACTCCAGACAGTCCCATTTGTCCAGGTGTAGACTGAAGAACTAGACGTAGGAGCATCTGTCAGCCCATGTCGCCTACACGCATCAATCATATCTCTGCACTCAGGCATACGAACAACCTCACCATGAAATCTCTCGTTTGCATTCATGACACAGTTAAAATCCCCCATGAGCAGCCAGGGAACATCATGTTGCCGCAAACAGCTGATCAACATAACCCCAAAGTGGCCGCCTGGCAACAACAGAATGAAGACCATACACAAAGCAAATACCATATCGAACACCCGTAGTCTTGCACGTAACTAGACACCCAATATGCTGCGTAGACATAGTCAAAATCTCCAAATCAACATAGCTAGGATCCCAGACAATAAGGATACGACCGCGCTGGTCTAGGTGAAAATTCGTAGTGAACTCCCAACAGGAACCAGACGCCGAACAAGAGCAGTAATGTCACCTCTACCATACTTAGTCTCAAAAAGACCACATACCTTAGCAAAGAACTTGCGAATCACCTCCTTCACGCCATTTTGTTTCCGGGCTTGGCCAAGCCCTCGTACATTCCAAGCTAAGGCATTCATTTGGAACCCTCATGTCGGACGCTGCTAGGACGTCTAAGATTCCTCTTCCCATTGTCGGCAGTCATCGTAGAAGTCAAATCAACATCTAACAACCTCGACTCTCTCAAAGCCATAAGAGCCACCCTATGAGGACGAGAAGGTGGTGGAATGTTTGCAGAGTGCTCAACTGCTAAGTCCGTTGGTGCCGCTGCATCATTGACGGACTCAAGCCTACGGCTCTCCTCCCCTGAAACAGACAGTCCACACGCCCCTTAGCAGTCACATCCTCCAACCGAAGGTCCTCCCCAGGTGGCAAATCATCAACCAAGACCTGATCATCAGCAGCAAAAGTCTGTCCATCAACAGTAGGGGGCAAATCATCCTCAACCTGAATCATATCCTGTGGCAGCTCAGGCTGGACCACAGTCACCACATCCTCAGTCTGAACCCAGCAGGGTTCCTAGTCGAATTCTCAGTCTGAACACCAACCTGACCCCTCTCAAGCACAACATCAACACTCGCTGCCGGAGTAGGAACAGGAGCATTTGGCACAGCCAAAGTAGCTGCCTTCGGACCTTGTTCCTTGCGCTTGCCCTTCATACCAACTTCAGCACGCTTCTCCTTAAACTGACATAGCTCATCCGAGTGACCAAAATGAAAACATCCCTTGCAATACTTAGGCTCGTTTTCAATCAAGAAAGTGGCATCAATGGACTCCCCATCATCAAAATCCAAGGTCACCCCTCTAGAAATAGGAGAAGCAAAGTTTACCTCCACAAGAACTCGCGCATAAGATCCCCGCAACCTGCTGTCCGTGACAGTATCAACAAACAAAGGCTTCCCCACATGTGAAGCAATCCGACTAAGAATATCATTCGTCCCAAAGTTCTTCGGTAAACCAAAGATCCGAACCCATAGCGGGATAGTAGCAATGTCACGTCGATTAAACGTAAACTTGTTAGGGATCATCTTCAAAATGATAGGCCTGCCAAACATGAAATAAGGTCCCCCACGTAGTACCGTATCTCTATCCAATTCGGACTCAAAAGAGAAAATCAACCATCCTTCCTCAACCTTGTACTTTGTCTTCACACCCCAGCTACGCATCAATTCAAGAAACATCTGATGACCAGGATTATAACCGACGTACTGCCCAAGTAATGACCACCCCCAGACTCTCTCAACAGGCAAACCATCAGAGACACGAATAGCAACACGATCTGAAGTCGGAGGAATAAACGAGAGCTTACCTCCCAATCCCAAGTTCATGAAAATCTTCTTCGATTTCTGCGCCCAAGCATTCGGGGCCCCACTCACCGGCACAGGACTAGAAGAAGTAGCAACCGGTTGAAGCGGAGCAGATACCGCGGTTGCCGAAGTAGACCGAACCGAATTCGAGGCGATGTGCAGCCCAAGAAGATCGCCAACTGTGGTTGATTTGCACGCTGAACACCATTACCGCCCACAGAATTAGGCAAAGCCGGGAAAGAGTCCGAATACGCATCATTTCCGATCAGTTCATCCGAGGTGGTTGTTGTCAGTACTTCTATCAGACCCGCCACCACAACAGACCCATGCATTCCCTCAGTAGAAGAGTCGAAATCTGAACCCACCAACGGAGCAGCTACAGAAGAAGAACCCTCCATCATGACTGATTTCGGAACAGCGGACACCGGAATACAGTTCTGTTTTGCCAACCCAATAATTCCGGCAGCAGAAATATTAGGCGTTGGATGCAGAGGCGGTATACCCTTCACCGGACCAACTGAAGCCCCCACCTGAGCAGCTACGGAAGATGATCCCTCTAGCATGACTGAAATCGGAACAGTGGTCGCCGGAATGAAGCTCTGTTTTGCCAACGTAATACTTCCGGCAGTAGACTTATTTGGAGTTGGAGGCAGAAACGGGGCACCCTTCAAAGCCAGACCACCCTGCACATTCTTCTTAGCACCAGGAGAAACAGAACCCGATCCCCTGCGCCTATGCTTCCCCATAGCTTGGAAGCCAAGAAACTAAAAATTAGGGTTACACCCAAACCTGCAGCCGCCAACAGACCGCCTGTCAACACAAATTTTCATAGCAGCCTTGATCTAACACCAAACAGAATACGACCACACCACCAAACAGAAACGTAGGAAACTGGACCGCCGACACTCCGAGCGAATTCTCCCTCCCGGTACAGCAGCGACGCGAAGCTATCACCCGTACTTTTGACGTCGGTCTCGTGAGGAAACCGACGGAGGAGGGTCGGAGGACTGAGACCGGAGAGATGACGTAGCCGGAGTACAAAAACCGAGGACGAAACCGAAAACGCAGGTTCCGGGCGGTCGGAGTTCGAGAGGATACTACATCGTGAAAGTCGACGCCCTCTGGAGGAGAACGCCGGCGAGGACCCTCCGGAACAACGAGATGTTGGGCGGTAACGTGGCTGCGCCGGAAACCTAGGGTTTTGGTATATTAGGGTTACGACAGAAATTGGGAGCTATTTGTTGATTATTTGCTGGCAGAAATTGGGAGCTATTTAATTAATTTTACTATTTATCTTCCATAATCAAGTAGAGGGTTAATACAAATTCTATTTTATTTGAGAGTTTTTCGTTTTTCTTTCGCATTTATTTCAAAAATGATCAATAATGAAAATAAGGGTATGTTGAGAAATATGCTTAAAAAACTCAACTTTATAAGGATTATGATATGATATGATATGATATGATGTATAGATTCATGGTGATGGGCTCTCTTATAGGACTGTATGTGTGTGTTCATTTATTTATTTATAGAACAATGGAGGTGATGCTTTGACTTGTGCAAAGAAGGGTCGGAACATAGAAAGAGCAAATGTTCAATGCGGTTTCAGAATAAGAAAGGACTTTTATTTAATAGTAATAACGGATAAGAAGTGAATTATGTGGACTCTTGGAATTCAAAGGGACGCGAAGTTTAATTTACTTAATTTGACTATTTATCTTTCCTTATTGAGTAGAAGGCTAATGCAATTTTCATTTTATGTGAGAGATTCATGGTGATGGCTGCTCTTATGGGACTGCATGCGTGCATTCATTTCTGTATTTATAGAGTGATAGATGTTATGGTTTGACTTCTGCAAAGAAGGGTTAGAACATAAAAAGATAAAAGGTTTAAGGCGGTTTTGAGAATGAGAATATTTAATTGTACTAAAGGATATGAAATGAATTACGTGGAGTCTTGGAATTCAAAAAGACATGAAGTTAAATTTAATTAATTTGACTACTTATCTTCCATAATCAAGTAGAGGGTTAATACAACTTCTATTTTATTTGAGATTTTTTTCGTTTTTCTTTCACATTTATTTCAAAAATGATCAATAATGAAAATAAGGGTATGTTGAGAAATATGTTTAAAAAAACTCAACTTTATAAGGATTATGATATGATATGATGTATAGATTCATGGTGATGGGCTCCCTTATAGGACTGTATGTGTGTGTTCATTTATTATTTATAGAGCAATGGAGGTGATGCTTTGACTTGTGCGAAGAAGGGTCGGAACATAGAAAGAGCAAAGGTTCAATACGGTTTTAGAATAAGAAAGGACTTTTATTTAATAGTAATAATGGATAAGAAGTGAATTACGTGTTTCAAAGGGACTCGAAGCTTAATTTACTTAATTTGACTATTTATCTTTCCTAATTGAGTACAAGGATAATGCAATTATCATTTTATGTGAGAGATTTTAGTTTTTCTTTCACACTTATTTCCAAAAAGATGATTAAAGAAAATAAGGGCAACTGGAGAAATTTAAACAAAACCCAAGTTGAGTTTGAGGGCATACTTCTCAAATCGATTTAGATCTAAGAAGAAAATTGAGTTTTTGATGTAGAGCATCCTGTATGTGGGCAACTACAGAGCATACTTCTCAAATCGAAAGAAGAAAATTGAGTTTCTGATGTAGAGGATCCCGTATGTGGACAACTACAAGGCATACTTCTCAAATGAGAGGAAGAGAGAGGAAGAGAGATGAAGAGAGGAAGAGAGGAAGATATTCATGCACAATGGAGAATGTCTCTATTTATAGGCTAAGGAGGAGGGATTGAGATATTGTGCTAACCAAATTGGGCCGAACCAATTGGACCAAGTAATAAGAATTCTAGAGGTTAATGATGCCAAACAATAAGGAGGGTATTAATGATGCCAAACAATGCCAATTTTATAGTATATTATGTGAGAGATTTTAATTTTTCTTTCACACTTATTTCCAAAATATGATTAAAGAAAATAAGGGCAACTGGGGAAATTTAAACAAAACCCAAGTTGAGCTTGAGGGCATACTTCTCAAAACGATTTAGATCTAAGAAGAAAATCGAGTTTCTGATGTAGAGGATCCCGTATGTGGGCAACTACAGAGCATACTTCTCAAAAGAGAGGAAGAGAGATGAAGAGAGGAAGTGAGGAAGATATTCTTGCACAATGGAGAATGTCTCTATTTATAGGCTAAGGAGGAGGGATTGGGCTATTGGACTAACCAAATTGGGCCGAACAAATTGGACCAAGTAATAGGAATTCTAGAGGTTAATGATGCCAAACAATAGAAGGGTATTAATGATGTCGAACAATGCCAATTTTATAGTATATTAAGATAAGATTAAGATTAAGATTAAGATTAGGACTAGTGATGGCATGCCCGTGCTACGCACATGCTATTGCGTCTTTCTTTTTTTTTTTCTAGGAAAATTACTTTTATTGAAGAGTTGTATGCTTCGCATGAGTTTTTCTTCATGGTTTGAGATTTCAAATTTAGTGCACACTCTTTGTGGGAGATAAGTTTGGATTGAGCTTTTTCATATCATGTGGTTGTGTATGAATATGAATGGTTTGAGCTTTTGCAAGAGAAAGTTGTCGGGATAAAATATCGAGCCTAATGTTGATCATTATCAATGTATAACTATTTGACTAGGTGATGAACGCAAAAATTAATTGTGATACATGAATTAATGAGAAAATTGAAACGTAAGTTATTGAATGCATTCTTTGACCGTTGAAAAAACGTTGACGAAAATTCTACAATGAGCCAAAATTAACGAGAGAATTAAAATGCATGTGATTGAATGCATCTTTTGACCGGTGAAAAAAACGTTGATGGAAAATCTACAATGTTGGAACCGAATAAAAAAGAAAACCAGTAACTTAATTAAGGGAATAATAAATGGGTATTAGGGGTGAAATTTAGTGTTTTTTATTAGATAAATAGATTTTCTATTGATTAAATATTTATTTTCTAAAGTTTGTGTAAGAAATTGTACATCGGTAAAAAAGGTAAGCTCGATTATAACGGATGAAGTAAAGGGGATATAAATTGTGAATGAAGGTTTGACTCGGTACAGAGGAATTAATTGCAATGCGGGAATTAATGAGAGAATTGAAATGTAGGTGATTGAATGCACCCTTTCACCGTTGAAAAAAACGTCGATGGAAATTCTCCAATGCGCCAGAATTAATGAGAGAAATGAAACGTAGGTGATTGAATGCATCCTTTGACTTGTAACCGAGATTTAAATTAGACATTCAAAACTGTCGTTACACTATAAGAATATAAATTGATGATGAATATGGAAGGCTTTCAATTATTGAGGGTAAGTGAAAAGTTTAATCTTCCATTGCAACCAAGATTTTAATTAGACGGTTAAAACTGCCGTTACACTTTCATAGATAAATCAAAGATGAATATGGAAGACTGGAAGCCATAAAATTACATAGTAACCCAATTTAATTTCAAATTCTGTACACCATAACCCTAAATTAGATTTACTGAAATATAAAATTGTAACAAAAATAAAAAAATTATTAAGATTAATATGTAAAAGATCTAAATATAACCAAAAAAATGAAAAAGATCTAAATACATCTCTATTCACTTCAATTACATGTGAAAGCACGATGGAAAGCATCCGATTGAGGAGGAGTCGGTTGGAATACGCTACCGTCAATGGTATCTTCAAATTGCCTAACGTCCATGGATTTGCAAAACCATCAACCGAGATCTCGGCTTTGGCGAGGTCGATCGGAAGGAGTCAGGAAGAGAATCTTAATATTGCAGCCCACGAACGATGAGGGACATTAGGGCTACGTGAATGCAGAGTAGATGTGATGATAGGCAACCCCCTTTTATATATATTAAGATAGGGTAGGATAAGATGGGCTTTTCTAAATGAGCTATAGGGCTTGTATGAATAGGTCAATTTTTATGAGAACTAGGGTTTTACTACCCATGTTTCACATAGGTTTTTGTCTTTTGCAAGATTATACTTTCATTAAACATTATTTATATTACGTGTTTAATGTAAACTGTTAAGAAGCATAAAAATATATTACACTCATGTTCAGATCAGTTAATATCGTAGTTTATAATATCATAGTTTATATGTTCTTGCTTATCTTTTGACCAATTGAGATACACTTTGATTTATTCCTAAGGAACGTTTGATCAATCAAATTGTTCATATTTGAAATATTGGAATGAAGTCTGAGTAATATTTTTGTAAAAATGAGTAAGTTATAGACTATATAATACAAACATGTTAAAAATGTCTAGATACCCGTATACACTAAGACACGGAAAGAAACCGAATCAAAATGTTTTTCAATTTAAAACTCAAAAATTGATTACTGGATTCAATTGTTTTAAGCTCAACTTGAATAATAAGAGAAACATAAAAATCCATTTTTAACGGGGTTATTGTGATATCATTTTATATACTTCAAAGATAAGGAAACTTCATTAGTTTCCAATGTGGGAGGCTAAAAAATCTCAACCTCTAACATTGCTTTTTATACACATTCAATGGTAAAAAATTTCGTTGAGTATCATGTGAGAGAACATTTGCACATGTGTTAAAATGGATATTCTAATTTTTTTAATTAAAGTGGATAGTTTCAATTATAATAGACTACTTATTAATTACATATTTTTTTCATAATTTTAGTGCTAAGAACTAGATTGTCACAACAAATATCCTCGTAGTCATTACTCTATAACTATTCTCTAAATTATTGAATATTCAACTACTACGAAGTACAAAAGCTAAAAAAATGGGCTAAAGAATCGTAAAATTTAATATATTAAAGAAAGTTTGTTAGTACCTAAAAAACTCACATAATCCAATTCAAAAAATCTAATTGTCATGATAAAACATAAGAAAGGAAAATTTTAAACTGAAAAATTGAATAATAAGAGAAGAAAATTTCTACCGAGTGTCTTGTAATAATAAGAGAAACATAAAAAACCATTTCTACCGAGTGTCTTGTAATCTCCTTTTATGCCCCAAAGAGAAGAAAATTTCATTAAGTTTTTGATATGGGAGGCTAAAATATCTCATCATGTAGCATGACTTTTTATATACATCCAATGGTGGAAAATTGTTAGTTGAGCTTTAATAGACTTATTAAAGCTTAATCTATTTCTCTTTGTTTTGATGATAACAAACTAATATGTTTAATCTCTTAGTGTTTTTAAGCTTTCCAGGTTATTGTAATATCTTCTGGCATGCGCTTAAGTCACTTAGAGATGCGCTTCGACTGATCTCAGTCGCGCTTAACACCAAGCGGAGAAAGTAAGTTTTGTAATAGGTGGTTAATAATCCCATTCAAGTCCAGAAGTGTGTATAAGCGAGCTTCTAAGGCATAGAAGATGCGCTTGAATGAAGCGGATGTAGTGTTGATCACGAGGTTGCACCAAAGCAAAGGATGCACGTTATCGCAGAAGAACAACGCCCAAACGTGAGGAAAGGCTGGTAAGCGGGAAGATTCAAACCGAGTGTGCAAGAGGCGCGAGAAGGGTTTGAAGGCTTTGTGACGCAACCCCAGGGATTGCCAGCGTGGAGAAAGGTTGTTAGAGCGAAGTGCACGGATTGTTGAGGTGGCGTGCATCAACAAGAAGAGAACAAAACCAATTCAATACAAGCCGTTGACTAATTCTGGTGAAGTGATCAAGGTGCACGGATTGATGAGGTGGCATTATGCTTAGTCTTTGTTTGTTACACGAATTAAGTTAGAGTAGTAGCTTAAGGTTTGTGTATAAATAGTGGACTGTTGCATTCACTCTAGGCATTACAAAGTGAGCAATTCAGAGAGAAGCTAGGAGAGCTTAAGTGTTTACTCAGTTGTAATCAAGAGAGGTGAAGTGCCATTGTTCTAGAGAGCTGAACTCAGTATTATAGAGAGAGTTTACGAGTGAGCTTCAAAGTGTTGAAGCGAGAGATTGTAACCTTCTTCTAATCAATACATTGTAGTGGTGAGTTTTATCCCGAGTCAATTAGTGGCATAGGGTTCTCACCGTTTGGAAAACTCTTTGTGTGCAAATCTAGTGCGCTTTAAACACATAAAGCGCGCTCTTATTGTTGTATGACCTTTTCCCCGTTCAAGGACTTTAGTAAACCAATTACTAACTGTCTTACACTGGTCAAGCGCATCTCCAAGTATTAAAGCGCAATTCGATACTTGAGAAGCGCATCTAAGACTTAGTGAACCTTAGAAGACATTGAACAATAGTGACTTAAGAAACACGAACTTACAAAAATTTAATTGAGTTTTGATGTAGGAGAGAATTTGCATATGTGTTAGTATGGATAGTTTAAACTTTTTGTTGGTTAAAGTGGATAGTTTGAATTATAATAGGCTACATTAATTATGTATTTTCTCATAATTTTAGTGCTAAGAGTTAGATTTTCTCAAAAAATATCCTCGTATTCATTACTATATAAAAATTCTCTAAATTATTGAATGTTAAATCCAACTTTTATGAAGTACATAGGATGGAAAAAATGAAAGAAACAAATAGTAAAAAAAAAAACTGAAAGAAAGAACGTTAGTAACAAAAAATCTCACATAATCCAATTCGGAAAATCTAATTGTCATGAAAAAAACATAGGAAATAAATACTTTAAACTGGAAATTTAAGTCTTGGGTTCTCTTGTTTTATGTTCTACTTGAATAATAAGAGAAGCATACAAATAATATTTCTAACAGGGGGTCTTGTGATCTCCTTTTATACACATCAAAGAGAGAAAACTTCATTAAGTTTCCGATGTGGGGGGCTAAAAAATCTCAACCTGTAATATGGCTTCTATACACATCCAATGGTCAAAAATTTTATTGAGTTTCGATGTGGGAGAACATTTGCACATATATTAATATTGTTAGTTTTAACTTTTTTTGGTAAAAGTGGATAGTTTTAATTATAATAGACTATTTATTATTTTTATATATTTTTATATAATTTTAGTGCTAAGAGTTAGTTTTTCACAATAAATATCCTTGTAGTCATTACTATATAAATATTCTTTGAATTATTGAATATTCAATCCAACTCTTATGAAGTACATATGCTAGAAGAAATTCAAGAAATACATCGTAAAATATTTAAAAAAAATTCAAGAATGGCTTTTTGAAATTGAATCTCCCAAATAATCCAATTCGAAAAGTCTAATTATCTTGGTAAAACATAAGAAATAAAAATCTTGAACTGGAAAATTGATTATGAGCTTCTTTTGTTTTAACCTCAACTTCAATAAGAAGAAAAACATAAAAGCCCATTTCTACTAGAGGCTAAAAAATCTCAACCTATAACATGACTTTTTATACACATTCAATTGTCGAGAATTTAATTTATTTTCGATGTGAGAGAGAATCTACACAAGTGTTAATATGGATATTTTAAACCTTTTTTTTTTAAAAGTGAATAGATTTAATTATGATATACTACTTATTAATATATATTTTTTCATAATTTTTGTTCTAAGAGTCAGATTTTCATAACAAATAACCTCGTTGTCATTACTATATAAAAATTCTATAAGTTATTGAATATTCAATCCAACTTTTATGAAGTACACATGCTAAAAAAACGGAAGAAACAAATCATAAAAAAATAAAAATGAAAGAAAGATTGTTAGTAATTAAAAGTCCCACATAATCCAATTCGGAAATCTAATTGTCATGATAAAATGTAAGTTAGAAATATTTTTAAACTAACAAATTGATTATTGCAATTCTATTCTTTAAATTCTACTTGAATAATAAGAGAAACATAAAAACTCATTTCTATAAGGAATCATGTGATATCTTATTATACACCTCAAAGAGAAGGAAACTTCATTAAGTTTTTATTGTGGGAAGTTAAAAAATCTCAACATGTAACATGACTTTTATACACATCCAATGGTCGAAAATTTGATTGAGTTTTACTATGGTAGAACGTTTTTTACAAGTATTAATATGGATAGTTTTAACTTTTTTGGGGGCTAAAGTGGATAGTTTTAATTATAATAGAATAGATATAAATTATATAGTTTTTTTTATAATTTTAGTGCTAAGAGTTAGATTAATATCCTCATAATCATTACTATATAAATATTCTATAAATTATTGAATATTCAATCCAACTTTTTTGAAGTACATAGGCTAGAAAAAATGGAAGATAGAAATCATAAAAATAATTGAAGAAAGATTGTTAGTAATTGGAACTCCTAAATAATCCAGTTGAGAAAAAATAATTATCATAATAAAACGTAAGAAATAAAAATCTTAAACTCGAAAATTGATTATTGGGCATCTATTGTTTTAAGCTCATCTTTAATAGTAAGATAAACAAAAAACTCATTTTTACCGGGAGTCTTGTTATCTCCTTTTATACATCTCAAAGAGAAGGAAACTTCATTAATTTTCTGATGTGAAGGCTAAAAAATATCAACTTATAATTTAGCTTTTATACATGATAAAACGTAAGAAATAAAAATCTTGAACTTGAAAATTGATTATTGGGTTTCTATTATTTTAAGTTCAATTTCAATAATAAGAAAAACATAAAAATCCACTTCTATCGGGGTTCTTATGATCTCCTTTTATACACATCAAAGGAAAAGGAAAATTCATTAAGTTTTTGATGTGGGAGGCTAAAAAATCTCTACCTGTAACATTGCTTTTTATACACATTCAATGGTAAAAAATTTCATTGATTTTCGATATGAGAGAATTTGTATGAGTGTTAATATCGATAATTTAAAATTTTTTTGGTTAAAGTGTATAGTTTTAATTATAATATACTACTCATTAGTTATATATTTTTTCATAATTTTAGTGCTAAGAGTTAAATTTTCATAACAAATATCCTTGTATTCATTGCTATATAAATATTCTATAAATTATTGAATATTCAATCCAACTTCAATTAAATACATAGGCTAAAAGAAATGTAAGAAACAAATCTTAAATAGTAAAAAATGAAAGAGAGATCGTTAGTAAAATCTCACTTAATTCAATTCATAAATCTAATTGTCATCATAAAATGTTGGAAATAAATATTTAAAATGGGAAAATTAATTATTAGACTTCTATTATTTGAAATTCAACTTAAATAATAGGAGAAACATAAAAACCCATTTCTGTGAGGGGTCTTGTGATCTCTTTTTATATATCTCAAAGAAATGAAAACTTCATTAAGTTTTGGATATGGGAGGTTAAAAAATCTCAACCTATAACGTGACTTTTATACACATCCAATGATAGAAAATTTAATTGAGTTTCGATGTGGGAGAATATTTTCACACGTATTAATATGGATAGTTTTAACTTTTTTGGGTTAAAGTGGATTGGGTTTTAATTATAATAGTGTACTTATCAATTATATATATATTTTTATAATTTTAGTGTTAAGAGTTAGATTTTCACAACAAATATCCCCGTAGTCATTAATATATAAATATTGTATAGATTATTGAATATTCAATCCAACTTTTATGAAGTACATAGGCTAGAAAAAATGGAAGAAAGAAATCGTAAAAATTAAAAAAAAATGAAGAAAGATTGTTAGTAATTGAAACTCTCAAATAATCCAATTCATAAAATCTAATTATCATGATAAAACATAAGAAGTAAAAATCTTAAACTGAAAAATTGATTATTTGGCTTCTATTATTTTAAGCTCAAATTCAATAATAAGAGAAATATAAAAAACCCATAATAAGAGAAATTTTTATTAAGTTTTAGATGTGGGAGGATAAAAAATCTCAACATGTAACATAGCTTTTATACACATCCAAGGGTAAAAAATTTCATTGAGTTTCGATGTGGGAGAACATTTGCACATGTATTAATATGGATAGTGTTAACTTTTTTGGTTGAAGTGGATAGTTTTAATTATAATAGATTTGTGGGAGGGTTTAATAGATAAAATAAGTGTGAAATGAGAGGGTATAATCGTTAAAACATGTGCTAATTTGGTTTAATAGAAGGGCATAAGGGGAAACACCAAGTGCTCGCCGTCATCATAGCTTACAGAGTGACGACTCGAACGAGGTAGACCACGAACCACTACCACCCCTTGAAGGTCGCTTTTGACCGATCGTTATATCCAATGACCCCGAGGATAGTTGTCCACCACACTCGGGTAACCGTCATAACCCAATTGTGCTTGGCGATTCCTCTTCGGAAAGTGATGAGGTAGTAGACTCCCACGTCATAGGATGTGTCACAGAAATCAGTTATGAGAACAGAGAGGAGTTCCGTGGAGAAGAGATACCCTAGGAGGAGACGTTATCAGAACCTCTAAGCGAGTTGTAAATCTATGAGATACGAAGGAGTTTGATCGAGGAATTCATCAAAGTCAACGAAGACTGACCCCTCTACGCGGAGATGATGACGAATCCGTTCGTTGTGTGCTTTTTAGATGAGATCGCGACCACGAAGAAAAGGCAAGAGAAAAAGGTTGTGACACTTTTTTTACAAGAATAGTAAAATGAACAATTCATCAAAGCCGACGATAATTTTATTTTAATCTATTTTAATTTATTAAATATAAATAACTCTTCTAGAAAATACAAATATTTTAAATTTCTTTTATAAATTCCTTTTATTTTTTTATTTTCCAAATTTATAACTATATTAAACATATATAAAAAAAATATTTTAATATATAATAAATATTATTATGAACTATATTTCTTCCCTACGAATCAAACATGAACAATTTATACTTTATGTTACATCAAATTAAGTCCAAATGTTGTGACACTTTTTTTACAAGAATAGTAAAATGAAACATTTTATAATAATATATTTCTTTTCATATTAAGCTCTGGCAAACAATAAATATTTTAACTACATAAGTTTAAGTATAAAGTTTTAAAAAAAAGTTTCAAAAGTTTCTGGAACTTTGATCTATAAAGAATACTTTGATTTTGAATTGAAATTTGGTATTATAGATGTTAGATTTTAGTTTGTTCAGTACAATGAACTTTATTATAAAATTTTAACAAACCGTTTTGATAAAATTTTAAAGGATTTATATTGGAATTTTTTTACTATAATTATTTAGAAAAATTTAGTAAGATGTATTTATAAAGAACTTCTTACTAATTATATTTGCTTTTAGAATTAAATTATCAAAGAGGTAAAAATGCAAAAGAATTAAATTTTTGGTATGTATTGAAATTTTATTCATAAATAGTTTAACATCGTCATTGTGAAATTACTTTAACCAAGTTGATTTGGAATATGAACAAATCAAATTGATAGAAGTTAAATTAGAATCGTTCATTAATTATGATTATATTTAATATTATTTAGATCATAGTAGTACTAGTCATTATTTGTCACTTTTTATCTAATATCTATTCATTATCTTAACAAATTAATCTCACAACTTACTCAATTCTTACATTTATAATCGGGTTGTCCACGCGGACCGATTTTTAACCCCTACACTCGAATCAATACGCATTAAAATGCATGCTAACTTTAAAAAATTTCCCAACCAAAATTTGTAAAAAACACGATGTGCATGACATGACCCTTTATAATAAACTCACTATATCAATGTCATAATACTATTTATAAATTAAATATATCTAAAAAATAATAATATAATTAGTATTTATAACTTACATATTAAACTATTTCTGCGCATGGAACAGAACATATGCTAGTGAAGCAACAAGAAATGCAATTAATTAAATAACTTAAATTATTCCTAATAACCCCAAAGATTTGCCTATTCCGTGAAATATTGAAAGGTCTTGTATATTTCACATGGTAAATCTGAATTTGTGATACTTTTCGTCAAATGCCCATCTGTCTAACATACCCATTAGTACATAACTGCAAAATTTAAAATTTCTATTTGAGGAATTAAAATAATCAATTACATGAGTTAATAGTCTTGATAAGAACATATTTCGATAAAATCACATTCAAAATTCTCAATTTGAACAAATAAAGACAAATAAGTATTTGTCGAAAATATCACAAACTTAAGGTTACCAAGTGGAATATGTAAAACCTTTAAACATTTCTTGGAATAGAAAAAATTTAGAGTTACTAGGAGGAATTCCTATTAAATAAGTCTAGGCTCTACCAAAAAATAAAATAAAAATAAATAATGAGAGGGGTCTACCACATAGTTTGTCAAAAGTAACCGGTTTGCAGCGGCAAAAAAGTAAGTGGTTTGGAGTGGCGGATCTCCTAAATTTTTAAAGGGGAATCACAAAAAGTTTTCGTTAACATAATATAATATTAGTAATATATATTCCTTATTTATTATAATAGATAACATATTTATTTAAACAAAAATAATCATTTAGTAAAAATATAACAGTAGTTAATTCATAAAATATCTTAAAAAAGAATTAGGAGAGATTGATTGAAGGGTTTGAATATAGTGATAAAACTCCTTAGAGTAATAAATAAGAATGAATCATAGCTATTCATTTTGAATGGATATGATTGAACTTGATGCAAGTGTTTTCAACATTATACCTCCGGCGGCCCGACACCAAACCTCCGGCGACACCCTGGCGGAGCGACACTACGGTGAAGTCTGGAGGAACGACACTCCGGCAGGGTCAGATGGCGGTCCGGCGACACACTGACGGAGTTAGGCGAGAATCCGACGACACTCCGGTGGCACTCGGGCGGAGCAACACTCTGGCTGAGTGAGGTGGCAGAGCGACACTCCGTCTGAGTCAGGTGGTGGAGCGGAACTCCGACGGAGTCAGGCAGCGTTCCGGCGGGGCTAAACTCCGACATAGCAACACTCCGGCGGTGCGAAACTCCGAAGGAACAAAACTCCGACAGAGTCAGGCGGCAGTCTGGCAGAGGTATGGAAGCAGTACGACAACGGCTAGGGTTGGGGTCCGGTGGCGGGTTGATGATGATTAAGTATATTCTCAGTCCAATACGTCTAGATGAACATTTAGAATCATTTTAATGAACGTTTAAATATATATATGTTAACGAATATTTTAGTATATTGTGATGAACATTTATGATTAAAGCAATGAACTTTTAAGGATAACATTCTGATGAACATTTAATACACTGTAATAAGTATCGTTGATAAAAATTTAGTACAATATTAATGAACACTTTGGAATATTGTGATGAACATTTAAGCACTTAATGATGAACATTTAATTAAAAATGAAGTATTGTTCATTAATAATGAAATGAACATTTTATTACACTGTTAATAATTATTTATACAGATCTTGATGGATATTTAAGTATTTAAGTGCATTATTGAACGTTTAAGCACATAGTGATGAATATTAAAGTATGATGTGATAAACATTTATTACATCTTGAATAAAAATCAAGTATTGTTCATAAAAAGGGAATGAATATTTTGGTTCACTTTAATAGACATCTATATAAATGTTGATGAACATTTAAGCACTTATTGATGAACATTTAAGTAATTAAGTGATTTGATGAACATTTAAGCACATAGTGATGTACATTGAAGTATGATGTGATGAAAAATTAGTTACATCTTAATAATAATAAAGTATTGTTCATCAAGAATGAAATGTTCATTAGAACATATGGCAGTCCAAAACAGTGACGGAGTCTGGCGGTGCTCCGGCGGAGTCAGGCGATGGTTCAGACGGCCCTTTGACAGAGGTCAGGTGGTGCTCCGACGAGGACCGAAGGAGCGACACTCCGGTGGAGTGACAATCTAGACTGTGCTCCGGCGCGGTCCGACGGAGAGACTGACAGGGAGAATTGTCGCTAGTTGCGGTCAAAATAATCCCTTCTAACTCCTCTACTAAAGTAGAGTGAAAAGTAGGGGTCGAATCCCACAGGGAACCAAAGCAATCAATTCTTATGATATTAGAAAGACTAACTAATGAAAAGTAACTAATTGGGGGATTGTGAAAGCTGTTTTGGTTGTTTTGATTAAATGGGATGAACGCTTCATATCATTGGTCTAACCTACTAGTCTGATTCAATGATCCTAGATTCCTTCTATTCGGGTTCTATCACCATTCTAATTCCTATATGTCCTCTATACTGCCCTAATCCATGTACTGATATTGCTATTTAGGTCAACTAGTCCTAACAACGTCTTGCTTACCAACCTAGCCTTGAAACTATCAAGACTAACTCCTAGACAACATTAAGTTCATGAATAAATAGGAAGGTATATTGCCCTTGGCGCCTATACCTCATTAATCTCCCTATCCTACAAGTCTAACTAGTCCAAATAGAGATTTGTACTACTAAGTAGGAAAAGTTCTCCAACTAAGATAAAGTAGGCCCTAGCTATATTAAATAGAACTAAACAGCCTAAGTGATCAATCTAGAAAGTTAATTCAATTGAATAGATGTTACGCACAAGAGATTAAGGCAATAGAGACACAATAATATTAAGAACCAAGGGTAGGAACCTCACATTGAATCAGCCTAGTGGTGCGAACCAACCATACAAAGTCTAAGGAGATTACTCATGGCTCATTGCTAATACCGTAAATGTATATTGGAAAATGAGATGCTCAGGGAGAGGCAAAGCTCTCCGTATTTATAAGAAATGACTAGGTTAAACCTAAAAAACCCTAAAATGAAGTCCGTGGAAGCCCAGCCCAAAATACATATGAAACCTAGGTAAAAAGCTCAACTAAAGTCTCGAAACTAGGGATTCTCGTGGCTGTGGTGGCTGAAGACGCGGGCGCGCATCTGTCGGCGCGATCGCGCCGTCCTTATAAGGTGGTGCATGGGCGCGTCATGTGTGGCGTGGTCGCGCCACTTTGTAGATTGTATTTCTTGGTTGCGCGAGCTAGGGCGTAGTCGTGCCCAAGGCAAATTTTCCCCGCTCACACCTCTTCTTCACTTGTGTTCGCTCCTCGCCTTCTACGTCTCCCCCCTTGTGCATGTAATCCTCGTAATTATACTCTTTGCTCCATGAGGTCGAGATTACAGCAGTAAGCTCCATTTGCGCGGCCTATTATGCCTGTATTTGATGCTAATTCCCACTCCTATGATGTACGAGATGCCGCCAATCATACCCCCACACTTGAACTTTTGCTCGTCCTCGAGTAATCTGCGACTAATTCTTGGCGGCTAAGCGAGTACGAAAATTACAATTGGAGTGGTCCTTGATCAACTTCCGGCTCATGGTACCTAGAATAATAAAATAACGGGCTTAGATTTCGACTCTAGAACAAAACTTCAAAGTAATGCAATTCAACTAGATAGACTCTAACGATGGTACCAAGCATCCCCCAAGATGTGAACTATGCTAGTCCCTACGCAAATGCAATTACCTAAATATCCAAACTCTACCAAAGATGTCGCTATACAAGTGACATGTAGATGCGAAAAACAGAAAATTAAAAAAGCGACTAGAGCTCGTCCTAACATGCTTCCTACTTATGTCAATTCTGCACAAGATTGTTGGAAACAGTCATCAACCATTCTTTACTCAAGTTATACCACATGCAATTTTTGCTTGCTCCTTGAATCCTATTACACTTTTTACACCTTTACATTTTGGCGCGGGGTCCGTCCATTTTACGGTCCAGACCAAATTATTATTCTTTGAGGTAGAACCTGTCCATTTTATGGTCCAGGCTACTATGTGACTCTTTGTTTAGTAGATCATTGAAGATCGATCACTCAGTTATTTTTCACACCTCGGGCATCGCGTGCTCTTCCGATTTTCTTTTACTAGGAGCTCACTTCCTTTATACTTTTATTTTTATTTTTCTTTGTAAAAAGGACAAGGATAATTTATTATGACAATATGATAAACAAGAGACAAGATGGTGATTTATGGAATCTAAATAAGGATCTAGTGCGTCTTAGTCACAATCCACATGCTCAGGCCTAAGTCCTTTACTTAATCCAGCATATCCTCACTACATATACTTAAAATATTAACATCTAAGGCATAGTAAGAAATTTAAAGATCATGCATTTTCGTAGAAGTTCACAACGTCAAAAACAAGGGGAAAACTATGGACACCAACTCTAAAAATTCAAATTTCAACAAGAAGGGAAAAACTGACTCAAAATTTTAAATGTCGGGATATGCGAGGCTAATCCCCTCCCCCACACTTAAACTACACAATGTCCTCATTGTGAAACAAGGACACATATACCTCAAGTGGGAAAATATAATTTACCTCTTCGCCGGGTTGCCACCTGGTCAGCGCCTTTGTTTAACGTTGCTGGCACGACGTACCTCTCTCTCAGCCTACTTTAGGCTCTTCAATGGCCATATCATCAACAAATCCTCTCTTCTTTCTCACGAAATAGGATCAGACTCCTCGCCTTTTCCTAACTCTTTTATTGTACCACCCTTTCTTTTTGAAGTGTCCGGGGGGTACAATCTTGTGTTGGGCCTTAGCTTCTTCTTCTTGTGTGGCCCTTGTTGGAGTTCGGAAAGACGGGTTGCAGGTGCTCGGGGTTCCATCTTCCTGAGTGGTGTGTGATTTGGGTAGAGGTCCGGTTCAAGCTCATCTCTCGGATCGAGTGTCTCTCCCTCATCCAGCTAATGGTTGCCCCGAATCATGCTCATTGAAGTCCAGTGATGCGGAGAACTCGGTGACGAAGGCAGCAGCGAGGGATGCACGAGCGCGCGGAGACAAGGTGCGGTCGCGCCGATCATTAGGTGGCTTGGTGCGGGCGCGCTGTGGAGGGCGCGGTCGCACTATAAGATCCGGAAAGATCACCGACAAGACGCGGTCGCGTGACTTCATGACGCAGTCTCGCGTTCCCTCAGTAACAAGCACGCGATCGCGCGTTAAGGGGCACGGTCGCACCTGGTCTGCAAAGGGTGTTGCGCGATTTTGCCTAGTGATGGCACGGTCGCGCTCCTCTTCAGTGCTGGAGGAGCAGACGCGTGATTCTGCAATGCCTGATTCGTGGTTATTTCCCTCGGGTTCTGGGCACACGTTGATGGGCTCCTCGGTTTCAACTTCACACTGAATCTCATCCTAGACTTGATCGTCATTCGTCTCCACAACTTTGGGGATGGTACCATGCCTCGGGATTGTCTCTATATACCACAGATCCTTGGAATATCATTGCAACCGAATGTTCATTGACTGCCACAATTGCTTAATTTGGTCCTCCACGAAGTTAGTTACTTGTTGCACATGGCAAGGGCACCAATCCCCATATCTTTAAGCAACAGAACCAACCATCTCTTCGAGATCGTTCAGCTAGTTCAGCGTATCCATGATCTCAGACACTTCCTTATCCATCATTTCTTCAAATACATCAAGTAGACTCATTAGTACTACAGGCGCTGGCTGTTAAATGACCAGCACCAAATTCAATCAAACTAATACCGTAAGAAAAGAAAATTTTATTCACCACCAACGACGCCAATTTGACAGGATGGAGAATCGTTGCTACTTCTCCAGTCAAAATAATCCCTTCTAACTCATCTACTAAAGTAGAGTGGAAAGTAGGGGTCAAATCCCACAGGGAACCGAAGCAATCAATTCTTATGATATTAGAAAGACTAACGAATGAAAAGTAACTAATTGGTGGATTGTGAAAACTGTTTTGATTGTTTTGATTAAATGGGACGAACGCTTCATATCATTGGTCTAACCTACTAGTCTCGTTCAATGACCCTAGATTCCTTCTATTCGGGTTCTATCACCATTCTAATTCTTATATGTCCTCTATACTGCCCTAATCCATGTACTAATATTGCTATTTAGGTCAACTAGTCCTAACAACGTCTTGTCTACCAACCTAGCCTTGAAACTATCAAGACTAACTCCTTGACAACATTAAGTTCATGAATAAATAGGAAGGTATATTGTCCTTGGTGCCTATACCTCATTAATATCCCTATCCTACAAGTCCAACTAGTCCAAATAGAGATTTGTACTACTAAGTAGGAAAAGTTCTCCAACTAAGATAAAGTAGGCCCTAGCTATATTAAATCGAACTAAACGAGGTGATCAATCTAGAAAGTAAATTCAATTCGATAGATGTTACGTGCAAGAGATTAAAGCAATAGAGACATAATAACATTAAGAACCAAGGGTAGGAACCTCACATTGAATCATTCTAGTGGTGCGAACCAACCATACAAAGTCTAAGGAGATTAATCATGGCTTATTGCTAATAGCATAAAATGAAATGTATATTGGAAAATGAGATGATCAGGAAGAGGCAAAGCTCTCCCTATTTATAGTAAATGACTAGGTTAAACCTAAAAAAACCCTAAAATGGAGTCTGTGGAAGCCCAACCCAAAATACATATGAAATCTAGGTAAAAAGCCCAACTAAAGTCTCGGAACTAGGGCTTCTCGCGACGCTGCGACGGCTGAAGACGCGGGCGCGCATTTATTGGCGCGACCGCTCTGTCCTCAGAAGGTGGTGCTCGGGCACGTCATGTGTGGCGCGGTCGCGCCACTGTGCAACTTGTATTTCTTGGCCGCGTGAGCTAGGGCACGGTCGCGCCCAGGGCAAAGTTGCCCCTCTCGCGACTCTTCTTCACTTGTGTTCGCTCCTCGCCTTTCACGTCTTCTCCCTTTTGCACGTAATCCTCGTAATTGTACATGAGGTCGAGATTACAATAGTAAGCTCCATTTGCAGCCTATCATGCTTGTAGTTGATGCTAATTCCCACTCTTAATGATGTACGAGATGTCTCCAATCAGTGACACTCTGGCGAGGTCCGACAAAACAACACTCTAGCAGAGGTTAGGTGGTGCTCCGACAAGGTCCGGCAGAGTGACACTCATGCGAGAACTGGCGAAGCGACACTCCAGGCGGTGCTCCGGAGGGGGAGACACTCCAGTGAGGTATGACAGAGCAACAATGCGCGCGAGGTCGGCGGAGTGAAACTCCGACGAGGTCCAGCGACGGTCCGGCAGAGTGCCGCTCCGCCGGTGTGTCGGTCCGGCTAAGGCGGTGCTCCGGCGAGGATCGGTGGAGCGACACTCCGGTGATGTCCGGAGGAGTGACACTCCGACAGTGGTCAGATGGTGTTTCGGCGAGTGGCAAGTGTGTGGCAAGTAGATGCCACATGACATATTCCTGGTCTTTGGATTATTTTAATCTAACGCCTACAATTCATTTTTTTATTACATTACATAGTTTTATTAATAGATACTTTTCCTTGATTGAATAGGAGAATTGAACTTGAGAACTCTTTATAGTGTATTTTTGTCTCACCAACTCAACTAAAATGTTTTTATTGTTATAAAATTAATTTTTTAAAATACCAATAAATATAATAAACAGATCCAAGAAAAGGGATCACGGGATCCCTATACGTCTATAGCTTTCTAAATCTGTCTGTTGGATATAGAATGACTGAACCGGACAAAAGCCAAAAAAAAAAATTGTTTTTCGCACTTATGTTCTCGATGTTGTGATTTAACTAAGACAAAGTGCCTTAATCTTGATTGGGAGATGATTAAGACAAGATGACTTAATCTTTATAAAAGAACCACTTAAAAAGAACTTTAATATAAGAGAAGAAGAGAGAGATCAAGATCTTAGAAAAGGTATTCTTGCTCTTATTTTGTGTGTGAAATTTACAATGAAGAATGCCTCTATTTATAGGCTAAGGAGATCACCTAATTATTAACTAATTTACATCATCTTAAATATAAAGTGAAGAAGAGTTAAGAAGGTGAATAATTCACACACTATTTACCTTAATTATACATCTCATTTTTCAAACCTTGAACATGGTCTTCTAGATGTTTGATCTAACTCATGCAAGCCAAATAAATGCACTTGATAATTGAACTAGTTTTGCATTATTCATAACACTCCCCCTTGAATATTCACCTTCGAACTGATGTGGGATAAGAATGTATGTTGCCTCGTTAAAACCTTGTAAGGAAAAACCCAGTGGGATAAAAAACCTGATCGAAGGAAAAAGAGTACAACTATGAATCCCATTATACGCCTCGGTGCTACCTCATTAAAAACGTTGTCAAGCAAAACCTTATAGGATAAAAGCTTAACCGAAGGGAAAAAGAGTGCAGCGCGTATGATGCTCCCCCTGAGATCAACGAATGTCTCTGAGCCTGCACATTCCAATCTTGGATACTAGCTCAGTAAACTTCTTGGGGTTTAATGACTTCGTGAACATATCAGCCAAGTTATCATTTGATCGGATCTGTTGAATGTTGATTTCTCCAGCTTCATCTAGTTCATGAGTAGAGAAGAATTTGGGTAAAATATGTTTTGTGCGATCTCCCTTGATGTAGCCCTTCTTCATCTGAGCAACGCATGCTGAGTTGTCTTCATATAATGCTGTGGGCCCATAGGTGACGGGCCTCATTCCACATTCTTTCTGGATGAATGTGATCATTGCTCGTAATGCCACACACTCTCTCCCTGCCTCATACAATGCAATCAGCTCCGCTTGATTTGATGATGTTGCTGTCACTGTTTGCTTATTCGATCTCCATGATATGGCTGTGCCTCCATATGTGAACACATAACCATTTTGTGATTTGGCCTTATGTGGGTCAGATAAGTAACATGCATCTGCATATCCAGCAAGGATGGCATTTCTTTGGGTACGGTAGAACAATCCCAAATCATGTGTGCCTCGAAGATAGCGAAATATGTGTTTGATCCCATTCCAATGTCTCCTTGTAGGGGTGGAACTAAATCTAGAGAAGGAATTTACTGCAAAAGCAATATCTGGTCTTGTATTGTTGGTTAAATACATCAAAGCACCGATAGCACTTAGATATGGTACTTCAGGACCGAGAACTTCTTCGTCTTCTTCTCTAGGGCGAAACTGATCCTTGTCAACATTAAGGGATCGAACATCCATGGGAGAGCTCAGGGGATGTGCTTTATCCATGTTGAATCTCCTCAAGATCTTTTCAGTGTAATTAGACTGATGGACAAATATTCCACCATCCAAATGCTCAATTTGTAAACCAAGGCAAAGCTTAGTTTTACCGAGATCTTTCATCTCGAATTCTTTCATTAGATATTCCGCAGTCTCTTGAATTTCATGAGAAAGTTCCAACAATGTTCAAGTCATCAACATATATTGCTATGATGGAAAATCCATTTTTGGATCGCTTGATGAAAACACATGGACATATGGCATCGTTCTTATACCCTTCCTTCACAAGATATTCTTTAAGACGGCTGTACCACATCCGTCCAGATTGTTTTAATCCATACAACGATCTCCTTAGCTTTATAGAGAATAATCCGCGAGGTTTAGATTTGTCAGGCAATTTTATTTCTTCTGGAACTCTCATATAGATATCTGTATCAAGTCACCCATATAAGTATGCAATCACAACGTCCATAAGACGCATATGTAATTTCTCAAATACACTCATGCCAATGAGAAATCTCAATGTAGTTGCATCAACCACAGGAGAGTATGTTTCATCATAATCGATTCTAGGAATTTGAGAGAAACCTTGGGCAACAAGTCTTGCCTTATATCTGACAACTTCATTATTCTCATTTTGTTTTCTCACGAAAACCCATTTATAACCCACGGGCTTTACGCCCTTTGGTGTATGGACCACAAGGCCAAAAACTTCTCTCTTCTCAAGCGATCTTAGTTCCGCCTGTATGACATCTTTCCATTTTGGCCAATCATTCCTTTGACGACATTCATCGATCGATTTTGGCTCAATGTCCTGATCTTCGAACATAACATCTATAGCTACGGAGTAGGCGAATATATCATCAACAATGACATCTTTCCTATTCCATTGTATACCCGTTTATACCATAGTTTATGGAAATCTCAGAATTATCGATTTTTCGATCATTATCTAGGATGTCATTTCCTTGTGAGATAATTTCATTTTCAATATCCCTTTCTTCACCATCTTTCTCATAAGCTATTGTGACATTTTCTACTATACCCTTAGGGTTCTTTGACTTTCTTGGTTTCAAGTCCTTTGAACCCGGTGGCCTACCACGCTTTCGGCGTGTTGTAGACTCATTTGCAATGGAAGCCTCTGGCTGTCCGACGGGTATTTCAATTCTTTCAGGTGCATTTGCTGCAGGTATATGCGATTTAGTCACCTTCTTTGAGTCGATGAATGCATATGGTAATTGATTTGCAACATTTTGCAAATGAATGATCCGTTGTATTTCTTGTTCACACATCTTTGTTCTCGGATCAAGGTGAGATAATGCTATTGCATTCCATGTGATTTCTTTTCCATGTGCATTTACACCAGTGTTTTCTCCCCCTAACTTAGGGAATATAGTTTCATCAAAATGGCAATCATCAAACCTTGCTGTAAATAAATCACTTGTTATTGGTTCGAGATATTTAATAATCGAGGGTGATTCGAAACCAACATAAATTCCCAGTCTTCTTTGTGGACCCATCTTTGTACGCAAAGGTGGAGCAATAGGAACATAAACAGCACATCCAAATACCTTTAGATGTGAAATGTTTGGCTCCTTACCATGTACTAATTGCAGTGGGGAATATTCATGGTTTGCACTTGGTCTTAGCCGAACCAAAGCTGCTGCATGCAATATAGCATGTCCCCATGCTGACACTGGTAATCTCGATTTCATTAGTAATGGTCTGGCAATTAATTGTAATCTCTTTATCAAGGATTCAGCCAGACCATTTTGTGTGTGAACATGAGCTAATAGATGCTCTACATCAATCCCAATTGACATACAATAGTCATTGAAAGTTTGAGATGTGAATTTGCCTGCATTATCAAGCCGAATTTTCTTTATTGTATAATCCGGGAACTGTTCCCTCAGTCGGATTATTTGAGCAAGTAGCTTAGCAAATGCAACATTTCTTGTTGAGAATAGGCTTACATATGACCAACATGTGGATGCATCAATTAGCACCATAAAATATCGAAATGGTCCACATGGTGGAGCAATCGGTCCACATATATCCCCTTGGATTCTTTTCCAGAAATGCAGGTGTCTCACTTGCTATTTTGTTTCTGGAAGGTCTTATAATAAGTTTTCCGAGTGAGCAAGCACTGCAATTAAAGTCACTGGACGATAGGAGCTTAATGTCCTTTAATGGGTGTCCAAGTGAGTTCTTTATGATTTTATGCATCATTGTTGACCCTGGATGACCCAAACGGTCATGCCACAAGGTGAAAGCTATTTGGTCAAATGACCTCTTATTTATTGTTGCATTGACCTCACACACATAAATATATGTATAATATAATCCGGAGGTATGTCCTGGCAACCTTTCAAGGATCTGCTTTCGACCAGATTCATATCTTATGATGCACATATATTCTTTCCCATTTTCATTCATGGTTTCCATATGAAATCTATTATGACGCACATCCTTGAAACTCAATAAGTTTCTTCGAGATTTACTCGAGTATAATGCATCGTTTATGATAAATTTTGTTCCTCTTGGGAGTATAACAATTGCTCTTCCAGAGCCTTCTATGAGTTTAGATGCACCCGATATTGTGGTGACATTGCCTTCATAGGCTTTCCAAGTGAGTAAAGTACTCCTTGTTTCTCAAGATGGTATGCGTCGTTGCACAGTCTAGAAGACATTGCTCATTCCCATCGAGTATCACCTTAGATGAGTTCATCCTTTCTAAGATAGATATAGAAAGAGTTGTCAAGTAGTAATAAGAAAGAACTTTATATATTTTACACATCAATCACCAATCTTACAAAGCTTTGAAGAAAAATACATAAGTGGAAAAAAACATAGTGCGAAGGAAAAGTTTTGAAATTACATATATATTTCAATGTTTCATACGCCAAAATCATCAATATGCTCAAAGTCGAGAAATTGACCATCATCTTGGCTGGTCAGGTGTGCATTACTTACACCCGCACTTTCAATGAGGTTGGTTTCCATGGCCTTTCCTTTGCTCTTTTCATCTTGGTATAATTTTACCAGATGTGGAGCCACATTACACTCTCTAGTCCAATGACCAGTCGTGCCACATTTGTGGCAAGTAGATTTTGCCTTATGGGAGGGTCCTTTATGACCCATCTGGACCTTTTGCTTACCATTCCCCTTAAAATTCTGATTACCATGGTATTTTTAGTGGCCTTGACCAAGATTACCACGAACTCCGCGGCCTCCACGGCCTCCACGACCTCCTCGGCCGCCATGGCCACCATGGCCACGGCCACGGCCACGACAACGACCACCACCGTATTGTTGTTGTTGGCCATACGCATTGGCATTCCCAAATTCGTAGCCATTGTCAACGGCATAAGCCTCGGGAGGAGCCATTGAGCCACTAGGCCTCATATTATGATTTATCATTAGTATCTCGTTATTCTTTTCAGCCACCAATAATACTCTTAACAAGTCAGAGTATTTCTCAAAATTCTGGTTTCTATACTGTTGTTGCAACAACATGTTAGACATATGCATGGTGGAGTATTTCTTCACCACATAGTTTTAGCATAGTGGTGATCCTGTACATAGCACTAGTATAATCACCTATGCATTTAAAAATCTTGGACCCTTAAATTATCCCATTGATGCCTTACTTGTGGGAGTAAGACATCCTTTTGGTGTCCATATCGTTCATTTAAATTTTCCCATAATTCCAATGGATCTAACATGAACAGATATTCGGTCTTAAGACTCTCATGCATATGGTGGTGCAAGAATACAATAGCCTTTGCCTTTTCTTGAGCCTTTGTTTGGTTCTTAGGCTCAATGGTTTTTTCAAGGCAATGCGCCTTAAGGTATGATACAACATCATACCTCCACTCAAGGTATCTTTGTCCAGCCAAGTCAAGAATTTCAAATTCTCTTTGAGCAATATTTGCCATTTTTCTTTACTGCAAAAGTTATAAATACGTTATGGCAAAGAAAAAACATGTAAATGTATGACCTTAATTATTATGCACGTGATCTAGTCACTATTTATTTCCATTGACATGTAAAATAATAGCCACAATAGTTATCCTATAACTAGGCCTTTGAAAAACATGCATAATTCCCCGGTGAGATACAATAGTTAAGGGTTTGGACGTTTAGGGTAATTTATCAGAATTAATGAATATATAAAGCATATATGAGCTCAAGTAAAGGAGAAGGGAAGAGAGTAGGAAGATAACCATGTCTTCTTCGTTTTTAGTATACCCAGTTATACTTATACATTATGATCCTTATCCAGTCTTTTTCACCATTTACACTACTCATCCACATTATTTTCATCCTTATTTTCCCTATCCTCATGTTTTGCCAGACACTCCTCCGGCACCACCTCCGTCTCCGAATTCAGTTTTAAGTCCATATTATAGGTAATTATTGTATGTAAGTGGGAGTGAAGCAAGATGGTCCGAGGACGTTAGTCCAAAAGTAGTAATGTTCTTATGTTATTATCCATCTTTTACTCTTTAGTCGGCTTGTAAGATAAGTGGATTATTAAGATCTACACCGTTGTAAGCATGAATGTATAATGTATGAAGTCTTTTGTTTCCAAAACTTGTCCTTATGTTAAGTATATGCCAAATATATAAAAGATGACAATTATGCAAGTAAGGTATCAACTCGATGTAAAAATTATGGGTAACCTTTAATACCGATTATTCACCTTTACCCCCTTATATTTACGACCATTCATCCATTTCTTTAATCCATCCTTATCTTCTTCTTCTTCCTCACCTCCATTATCAACCTCTTCTTCCATTTTTCTTAAATATTTCCATGGATTCCAACGAGCTTCATCGTCGTCTAAGAGCTAGTAACGATCGGTTTTAACCGAGCTTTTCGTTTGTCTTGTTCTTATCATGATTACCGTTTTAATTATCATCATTTCGATTTGGAAAGCTCCATTTTGAAATCAAGAAAAGTACTTGAAGAGAGCTTGAAACGATAAATCAAGGAGGTAAGTAAATCTAGTATCTTGTTTGTATTTTGTTGTAGATCTAACAACTTGTTTCTATTTTTGGTAAAATCGTTTTTAGATCTAAGGAGAAAATCGAGTTTCAGATGTAGAAGATCCCGTATGTGGGCAACTACAGAGCATACTTCTCAAATCGATTTTGTAATATCTCTTGTATAATTATGGTTGTATTAATAAAGGAGTAGAGTTTATACCTTGATGATTCTTGATAAGTGGTGATTAGAGACTCTTCGTGCTGATAACTTGTTGTGATTTGACTAAGAGAAAGTGCCTTAATCTTGATTGAGAGATGATTAAGACAAGATGACTTAATCTTTATAAAAGAACCACTTAAAAAGAACTTTAATATTAAGAGAAGAAAGAGAGAGATCAAGATCTTAGAAAAGGTATTCTTGCTCTTATTTTGTGTGTGAAATTTACAATGAAGAATGCCTCTATTTATAGGCTAAGGAGATCACCTAATTCTTGACTAATTTAAATCATCTTAAATGTAAAGTGAAGAAGAGTTAAGAATGTGAATAATTCACACACTATTTATCTTAATTATACATCTCATTTTTCAAACCTTGAACATGGTCTTCTAGATGTTTGATCTAACTCATGCAAGCCAAATAAATATACTTGATAATTGAACTAGTTTTTATTATTCATAACATTCGAATCTTATTGTTTGGGTCAAACCGTCAAGTTTATGTCTGAGCACGGTTCGAATAAATAGGACATTTTTCTTCTGAGTTAGAAAAAATTGAATCCATACAGAATAACTTGTTTTGGTTTTCAGTTAGATTTGGTACATCTAGAGTGGCTTTGCCAAAGGTGATGTTACTCTATCTTGATTTTAACAAATCATCCTATTGACATTTAGACCCCGTTTCGTATCATTTTTTAAAAATATAAACGGAAAGAAATAAATCTAGACTATTGTTTTTCATTGTTCATTTTTTAAATCGGCATTGTGACTTGTGACGTACAACAAAATGGTCTTACAATTCTCTTAGACAAAGGTATTTGTTATCCCATGTTGGGGTGAGGTTTCAAGAGGGATGAAAAATTCCTTTCCTCCGTTATTTTTACTTGCAAATTTTAAAACACCATCCGAACATGAAAAATATGATCAATGTATCTTGATATGAAAATGGTCGAGGTGTGCTTCCTTTCCCTTTGCCTTTCCGGAAAACTTAACCAAATGTGGCCTTAATTGTTTTTGAGATAAGGAAAGAAATTTGACGGTTCTATAAACGAGAGTAGGACATGTCAAGTGTAATAACCCCTATTTTTGTGTCCGGTTCTTGTCATTCTTGTTGTTCTTTCGGCCAAGTTTCGTGGTCAAAACTTTTTCTTAAGGGGTAGTATTGTAGTAACCCTCTATTTCCGAAAGATATATTGTTAGTTCGATATTTATTTGATTTTATGATTTTATGATTTATATAATTTATCGAGATCACGCGTACTCGTCTTAGTTAGTCAATAATACATTATCTGTCTGAGTTGTTTATTCATTAAATAGGATGAATAAATTTCCTTCAGGATCTTTTATATATTCTTTGAAAAGTATTGACTTATTTTCATAATTCGAGTGAAGACGAAACTAAACCTTTAACATTAAAAATCAAATTTATTATTTATAAAATTTTAAAATCTGATCTTATAATTAAATTAATTATTTTGTTATTAATATTATATTTTTTCAATTTTTTTTTGCAATTATTATAACCTTAAAACTATATCTATTTATCTAGAAAAATGTGAAGCCCTTATCTACCTTGCCCTGCTAGAGTTTTATCCACCTGTTTGTTTTATTCTTTATTTCACCACCTGCTACACAAATTTGACAGCAACTGCTACTTAAAAATGCCACCACATGCCACAAGACTGTTCAACCTCTTCTAATTGCACACATTATGCTTCTTGTTTTTGTTATTGTCCATTGGATTTTCCATTTCACTTTCATGGTATAAAAATACAATTCAATCCACCCTCGTCCTTTCCTCAGCTTTCCTCCTCGATTAGTTCTTATTTCTTCCCTATGCAATTTGTCTTCCCCTCTAATGGTTGCTTTCCTGTAGATTCTTTGTATATTGGTTTCCTGCAAATTATAGATTAAAGGCTAATATAGTTGTCTCTGCATAGTTTAAAGGCTAATATGCTTATTATTTTTGTTGTATTGATTGTTGTATAAGTGTTAGTTTAATCCTCGCTTCAAAATTTTCATCTGTCGGTATAAAAATAAGAACCTCTTTGTGTATTGCGTTCATTCAAATAACTGCTATTGTAGATTAGAAAAGAGGATCGGATCTGCCAAATAAGTACTGAATCTACAGTTGCACACTGGAGCTTGTGCCAATCATGTTCAATATTAAAACAGATTAAGAACTAGGTAGCTGACTGCCAGGAGTTTGTTAATTAGAAAATATATGCCATATAAAAGTGTTGTCATTAGGCTAATGGAAAAATTATGTGTGTTAAGTTGTAGAGTCTTTTGAAGTATATGTAAGTGAAATCGAGATTTCATCAACAAGCAACAAAAGAAATTTGACCAATTAAAGTATCTTTTACAACTCCTCGCTTTATTTATTATATGTGAATAGACTGTGGTGATATGTGCAAATAAGTCTAAGTTTATACTATACGAGGAACTAATAAAACACCTATAAATAATGGTAAACTATTCAGGATTGCGGTTATCAAAGAGATGTTGCAACCTCCCCTTTTTTGGTCATGAACCACCCTATGTGTCTTTATGCTCTTTGGTAGTGTCAATTTTGTTTTCCACTTTTCATGATCTCATCTTTCATCCTACAGATAAATCTTGATAATGTTTATAAATAGGGTGTCATCCATTTACACTGGAAATAGGAACATCGTGCTTGCTCATGGAGTTTTTTGAGCCCTCCAAAAAATATGGTTAGTATCACAACTCTTCACCAGTTATCTTCTTTGATCTCTTATAGGAAAATGCTTGTTTTTTTATGTTCTCTACAATCCATGCCATTATTCCTGTGCATGTCATCATCCAACATCTAGACACTCATCTTTGTGCTCAATCTTAGTAATATCTTTGTGGGACGTTCAACTGTCTTTTAATAAATATTTCATACTGTTTGGCGAACTCATAGGACGTTTACTCTTTCAGAGCTACTTTTAATTAATTGTGTGATACTTAGAAGGTCATATTATGAACAAAAGCATTGACATTTTGCAAACTTCTTTAAGTAACTAACAGTGTAAACAATTTACGTTTAGCAACCCATCAATTTTTTACATCTTTTCCTTTTCCAAATTTCTAATTCTATTACATATGCCTTTCTTTCTCTTACTGATCTTCAACATTTGCTCTAATAGGTTGTTACAGTCTAAACCTTCCTTATCACATCGGCACACTCGATTTCCATCTTTTGATGAAGTAAGTTATTTTCTCAAGGTAACATTGGTTATGTGTTTTACTTCTGCATCTTTCTATGCCTAAATTTCCTTACATATGTTCATGTCATAGTTTCATGCTTCTTACTCCCGCGTATTTTTTAGCCAAGTTCCCTTGCGCGTGCCTGCTTCACGGTTTCATGTTTTCCCCTCTCACCAAAAGGACAAGTATCCCATAAATAATACACTATAATATTGAGAAAAATCATATATAGTCCTTCATCACCTAGTGGAATGCTAACTATAGTAATAAAATTCAAATTCAGCCGTGTAAATGGTTTTTATGGTTCATATAATTTTGCATTTATAGTTTTATGAACGCAGAGATAAATAATGAAAATATAGTTGATCAACCACCATTATAGCTGCCAAAAGATTTATATGATTGGATAATTTCATTTTGCCTTTTCACATGATCTTTTAATAGCTATTCTCTTTTTGTCGTTGCACGCCCAAATACAATCATATTTATGATATCCTTCTCTTTTCAGTCCTTCCCATATGCCATTATAGTATTTAACTAGAGGGCGTATTTATCACATGATCCTTCAATCCCATAATTTCAAGACTGATACTGTCACACATTGACTGCTATAACGCTTTTAATAGCAGTACTTTATTATTTGAACATGTGGCTTCACTTGACATTTAGTTGTACACAACCTATAGATATATGGACATGTTATGAATTAGATGACATGTCTATCTAACCTAACGTCAAGGATGAGATTATACTCTGTCAGAGTAAGAGTAGATACAAAGAGTACACAACCTACCAGAAATAGTCACTACTAGCATCTCATTCTAAAAGGCAAGAAGGTAACATGCAACAAATGTCTTGTAATATCAAATTCATTGCACGTTTTAATTTCAGCTTCATGTTAAATAATTTACTCATGGGTGCAACCATGTATGCTACAATATATGGGAACGACATTGACAAGTTTAACAATATCATCCAAATGAAGGGGGAGTATGAAATGCTACTATATACATGGATTATAAAATCATAATCTACTGTCAACACAAATTTTCCTGGATATTGTGTTGATTACCGAATGACAATATCAAGTTGTGGTCTTGTGCATCAACTAGATTATGGGGCTTCCTCAAACCAACAAGGTGTTGAGTACCTTCAGCTCATATCCATTCCATGTAATTCATACACCAATACCGAATATGGTATGAACATTTGTTGTAACATGTCATTACACATGCAAAATTATGACTTCCTTATACACTTCAAACTGCCCGCACTCCCTTTCTGTATCACATCTTATTGCTATATTATTTTCGTGGGATCCATAAACTCCATCAGCAGATCAAGTGATTATCCAATGAATGTCAGCCAGCTGATCTTAAAAGATGACGACTATTGTTTGGCTCTTTTTCATGCACATTTTTGTTTTAATGTACCAAAGTTTGTTCACTTCTTCTTTATATATCTATGCAGTACTATCGTGTCAATATGGAACAACCATATAATCAACAAATCTACAAACTTGCTACTGAGGTTGCCAAAAATTCAAATGTTAGCTTTACAAATATGTGTCTAAGTAAATTCTAGGATAGTTTGATCTCTACTACACCTAACTCTTCGTACCCCTTTATACAGTACAAATACTTACAAAGACCAAACTTTTGCAACCCATGGTTTTCTCTTGTGACATCATGATCCACTATAGTGAGTTTCAATCCTACATGACAAAGTGGTAACACGCTTAAAGCTTGAATCGGGCATTTCAATTGCACAACCTTTCATTTCCTTTATAGACTGCTTAATTTATGAGCTCTTTCCTTTATTCCGTTAAGCCTTAATGCAAACATGATACACTTGGTATTTTCTCAGGAAAACAATGCACACTTCTTTCATTAACCAGTAAATGGCATCAGCTTTAGAAACACGCACCGCCAATACTACACCTTTACCGAGTACAATAAAAAAAGATGATGGCAGTTGGAAACTTTCAAGAGATAACTAATGAAGTTACTCAGGTAGTTAGAACTGAAGGTGGATTCCTAAAATATTTCAGTGAGAAAAAAAATTATTTCACACAAAATAGATACTCAATGCCATCTGCTTTGATATCTATCTACATTGCAAACGGTACTACAACACTTCACCATCCAAACCCCACACGCAAGTACTACATCGACGCTTGTACATACTACAGTTCTGTAACGTTCTAAATTTTACCTCCATTGTCCTATAAAATTGTGTATGATTCGTAGCATACTTACGACTTGATAGATTGTAATTTAATAAGTACCAACATGTATTTTATGACTGAATAATCTACAACACCAAATTCAGACTTCCAATTCCTATTTTCCGAAATCACACCCTGCCTACGAAACACGTGGGTCATTTCTAGTACCTTTAAAAAACCCTTAAAACTATACAAACACTCATCCGTTCCAATTTCAATCTCTTTTCTTTCTCCGTGCTGCCGTATGAACCAAAGCACCATCATTTTTTATTTGTCTTCTCTTCCGCAAAATACATCCCTCTAGATTTCTCTAGTCTAGCCCCGATCACCAGCACACCGGTGTGCCACCAAGGAGGGAGACAAAACGTTAGTCTCCGTCGTCGTAGTACTATCGTAGCTTTCACACCATTGCCAACTTTTCACTCGTGTCGTAGTTGCATAGCCGTTCACCGTCCCAGTCGTAGTCGTGCTATTGTAACCACCACGCCTTAGACGCCTTTGTTATCATCCCCCACCATGTCCTTCTCCACCGGCGTCATCGTCCGCCATAGCCGCCGGTGAGTTCTTTCTCCCTCCATTCATGGTCCCACTCGTTTTTTAGTAGTTTCATACTTTAGTTAACCGCAACTTTTTTTGCAAACCGTTTTCTTTCCTTCACAACTTCTACCGTAGAATCACCCAATCTTCACAGTCAAAGGGGCTATCATCAACTACCATGTATGATAAGCCCCAAATCTATATTATTGTTAATTCATAAAATGTTATTTAGTAGTTTTATTATTAAATTTAGTCTGTCCATGCGTGAGAATTTTTGGTCATCCCTTATTGTGGATGGTATTCAGTCCCCTCTAGATAGGTGTGGTTCAAATTTGTTTCGTGGTTTAGTCCTGTCTTCTGATGGGTAGTGGTTTGGACTCCCTTGTTCGGAAAGATGCGAACAATGATCAAACTTCACAGTTGATATAGATATCTTATTTGGAACTCGGCAAATGAGATTGTCATCTTCATC
>NW_027369532.1:0-42005 GCF_046119375.1 Phyllobates terribilis
ATGCTAAGAGGAGCAGGAAAAAGCAAAAAATTTCAGAATTGCACCTTGCAATGCGGAGAAATTACTGTTTGTGCATTTACAATATTCATTGATTTTTGCCATTGAAAAACGTCCAGAAATGATTGAAGCTACTGACTGAATGAAAGGAGCTGGCATCTCACTCTCTTTGCATCTTCTTTATCATGCTAAGAGGAGCAGGAAAAAGCAAAAAATTTCAGAATTGCACCTTGCAATGCGGAGAAATTACTGTTTGTGCATTTACAATATTCATTGATTTTTGCCATTGAAAAAACGTCCCAGAAATGATTGAAGCTACTGACTGAATGAAAGGAGCTGGCATCTCACTCTCTTTGAATCTTCTTTATCATGCTAAGAGGAGCAGGAAAAAGCAAAAAATTTCAGAATTGCACCTTGCAATGCGGAGAAATTACTGTTTGTGCATTTACAATATTCATTGATTTTTGCCATTGAAAAACATGTTATTCATATACCAGAAATGTTTGAAGCTACTGACTGAATGAAAGGAGCTGGCACCTCACTCTCTTTGAATCTTCTTTATCATGCTAAGAGGAGCGGGAAAAAGTAAAAAATTTCAGAATTGCACCTTGCAATGCGGAGAAATTACTGTTTGTGCATTTACAATATTCATTGATTTTTGCCATTGAAAAACATCCAGAAATGATTGAAGGTACTGACTGAATGAAAGGAGCTGGCATCTCACTCTCTTTGAATCTTCTTTATCATGCTAAGAGGAGCAGGAAAAAGCAAAAAATTTCAGAATTGCACCTTGCAATGCGGAGAAATTACTGTTTGTGCATTTACAATATTCATTGATTTTTGCCATTGAAAAACGTCCAGAAATGATTGAAGCTACTGACTGAATGAAAGGAGCTGGCATCTCACTCTCTTTGAATCTTCTTTATCATGCTAAGAGGAGCAGGAAAAAGCAAAAAATTTCAGAATTGCACCTTGCAATGCGGAGAAATTACTGTTTGTGCTTTTACAATATTCATTGATTTTTGCCATTGAAAAACATCATGTTATTCATATACCAGAAATGTTTGAAGCTACTGACTGAATGAAAGGAGCTGGCATCTAACTCTCTTTGAATCTTCTTTATCATGCTAAGAGGAGCAGGAAAAAGCAAAAAATTTCAGAATTGCACCTTGCAATGCGGAGAAATTACTGTTTGTGCATTTACAATATTCATTGATTTTTGCCATTGAAAAACATGTATTCATATCCAGAAATGATTGAAGCTACTGACTGAATGAAAGGAGCTGGCATCTCACTCTCTTTGAATCTTCTTTATCATGCTAAGAGGAGCAGGAAAAAGCAAAAAATTTCAGAATTGCACCTTGCAATGCGGAGAAATTACTGTTTGTGCATTTACAATATTCATTGATTTTTGCCATTGAAAAACGTCCAGAAATGATTGAAGCTACTGACTGAATGAAAGGAGCTGGCATCTCACTCTCTTTGAATCTTCTTTATCATGCTAAGAGGAGCAGGAAAAAGCAAAAAATTTCAGAATTGCAACTTGCAATGCGGAGAAATTACTGTTTGTGCTTTTACAATATTCATTGATTTTTGCCATTGAAAAACATCATGTTATTCATATACCAGAAATTATTGAAGCTACTGACTGAATGAAAGCAGCTGGCATCTCACTCTCTTTGAATCTTCTTTATCATGCTAAGAGGAGCAGGAAAAAGCAAAAAATTTCAGAATTGCACCTTGCAATGCGGAGAAATTACTGTTTGTGCATTTACAATATTCATTGATTTTTGCCATTGAAAAACGTCCAGAAATGATTGAAGTTACTGACTGAATGAAAGGAGCTGGCATCTCACTCTCTTTGAATCTTCTTTATCATGCTAAGAGGAGCAGGAAAAAGCAAAAAATTTCAGAATTGCACCTTGCAATGCGGAGAAATTACTGTTTGTGCATTTACAATATTCATTGATTTTTGCCATTGAAAAACGTCCAGAAATGATTGAAGCTACTGACTGAATGAAAGGAGCTGGCATCTCACTCTCTTTGAATCTTCTTTATCATGCTAAGAGGAGCAGGAAAAAGCAAAAAATTTCAGAATTGCACCTTGCAATGCGGAGAAATTACTGTTTGTGCATTTACAATATTCATTGATTTTTGCCATTGAAAAACATCATGTTATTCATATACCAGAAATGATTGAAGCTACTGACTGAATGAAAGGAGCTGGCATCTTACTCTCTTTGAATCTTCTTTGTCATGCTAAGAGGAGCAGGAAAAAGCAAAAAATTTCAGAATTGCACCTTGCAATGCGGAGAAATTACTGTTTGTGCATTTACAATATTCATTGATTTTTGCCATTGAAAAACGTCCAGAAATGATTGAAGCTACTGACTGAATGAAAGGAGCTGGCATCTCACTCTCTTTGAATCTTCTTTATCATGCTAAGAGGAGCAGGAAAAAGCAAAAAATTTCAGAATTGCACCTTGCAATGCGGAGAAATTACTGTTTGTGCATTTACAATATTCATTGATTTTTGCCATTGAAAAACGTCCAGAAATGATTGAAGCTACTGACTGAATGAAAGGAGCTGGCATCTCACTCTCTTTGAATCTTCTTTATCATGCTAAGAGGAGCAGGAAAAAGCAAAAAATTTCAGAATTGCACCTTGCAATGCGGAGAAATTACTGTTTGTGCATTTACAATATTCATTGATTTTTCCATTGAAAAAATTCAATGTAATTCAAATACCCAGAAATGATTGAAGCTACTGACTGAATGAAAGGAGCTGGCATCTCACTCTCTTTGAATCTTCTTTATCATGCTAAGAGGAGCAGGAAAAAGCAAAAAATTTCAGAATTGCACCTTGCAATGCGGAGAAATTACTGTTTGTGCATTTACAATATTCATTGATTTTTGCCATTGAAAAACGTCCAGAAATGATTGAAGCTACTGACTGAATGAAAGGAGCTGGCATCTCACTCTCTTTGAATCTTCTTTATCATGCTAAGAGGAGCAGGAAAAAGCAAAAAATTTCAGAATTGCACCTTGCAATGCGGAGAAATTACTGTTTGTGCATTTACAATATTCATTGATTTTTGCCATTGAAAAACATCATGTTATTCATATACCAGAAATGTTTGAAGCTACTGACTGAATGAAAGGAGCTGGCATCTCACTCTCTTTGAATCTTCTTTATCATGCTAAGAGGAGCAGGAAAAAGCAAAAAAATTTCAGAATTGCACCTTGCAATGCGGAGAAATTACTGTTTGTGCATTTACAATATTCATTGATTTTTGCCATTGAAAAACATCATGTTATTCATATACCAGAAATGTTTGAAGCTACTGACTGAATGAAAGGAGCTGGCATCTCACTCTCTTTGAATCTTCTTTATCATGCTAAGAGGAGCAGGAAAAAGCAAAAAATTTCAGAATTGCACCTTGCAATGCGGAGAAATTACTGTTTGTGCATTTACAATATTCATTGATTTTTGCCATTGAAAAACGTCCAGAAATGATTGAAGCTACTGACTGAATGAAAGGAGCTGGCATCTCACTCTCTTTGAATCTTCTTTATCATGCTAAGAGGAGCAGGAAAAATCAAAAAATTTCAGAATTGCACCTTGCAATGCGGAGAAATTACTGTTTGTGCATTTACAATATTCATTGATTTTTGCCATTGAAAAACATGTTATTCATATACCAGAAATGTTTGAAGCTACTGACTGAATGAAAGGAGCTGGCACCTCACTCTCTTTGAATCTTCTTTATCATGCTAAGAGGAGCGGGAAAAAGCAAAAAATTTCAGAATTGCACCTTGCAATGCGGAGAAATTACTGTTTGTGCATTTACAATATTCATTGATTTTTGCCATTGAAAAACATCCAGAAATGATTGAAGGTACTGACTGAATGAAAGGAGCTGGCATCTCACTCTCTTTGAATCTTCTTTATCATGCTAAGAGGAGCAGGAAAAAGCAAAAAATTTCAGAATTGCACCTTGCAATGCGGAGAAATTACTGTTTGTGCATTTACAATATTCATTGATTTTTGCCATTGAAAAACGTCCAGAAATGATTGAAGCTACTGACTGAATGAAAGGAGGTGGCATCTCACTCTCTTTGAATCTTCTTTATCATGCTAAGAGGAGCAGGAAAAAACAAAAAATTTCAGAATTGCACCTTGCAATGCGGAGAAATTACAGTTTGTGCATTTACAATATTCATTGATTTTTGCCATTGAAAAACATCCAGAAATGATTGAAGCTACTGACTGAATGAAAGGAGCTGGCATCTCACTCTCTTTGAATATTCTTTATCATGCTAAGAGGAGCAGGAAAAAGCAAAAATTTCAGAATTGCACCTTGCAATGCGGAGAAATTACTGTTTGTGCATTTACAATATTCATTGATTTTTGCCATTGAAAAACATCATGTTATTCATATACCAGAAATGTTTGTAGCTACTGACTGAATGAAAGGAGCTGGCATCTCACTCTCTTTGAATCTTCTTTATCATGCTAAGAGGAGCAGGAAAAAGCAAAAAATTTCAGAATTGCACCTTGCAATGCGGAGAAATTACTGTTTGTGCATTTACAATATTCATTGATTTTTGCCATTGAAAAACATCATGTTATTCATATACCAGAAATGTTGAAGCTACTGACTGAATGAAAGGAGCTGGCATCTCACTCTCTTTGAATCTTCTTTATCATGCTAAGAGGAGCAGGAAAAAGCAAAAAATTTCAGAATTGCACCTTGCAATGTGGAGAAATTACTGTTTGTGCATTTACAATATTCATTGATTTTTACCATTGAAAAACATCCAGAAATGATTGAAGCTACTGACTGAATGAAAGTAGCTGGCATCTCACTCTCTTTGAATCTTCTTTATCATGCTAAGAGGAGCAGGAAAAAGCAAAAAATTTCAGAATTGCACCTTGCAATGCAGAGAAATTACTGTTTGTGCATTTACAATATTCATTGATTTTTGCCATTGAAAAACATCATGTTATTCATATACCAGAAATGTTTGAAGCTACTGACTGAATGAAAGGAGCTGGCATCTCACTCTCTTTGAATCTTCTTTATCATGCTAAGAGGAGCAGGAAAAAGCAAAAAATTTCAGAATTGCACCTTGCAATGTGGAGAAATTACTGTTTGTGCATTTACAATATTCATTGATTTTTACCATTGAAAAACATCCAGAAATGATTGAAGCTACTGACTGAATGAAAGTAGCTGGCATCTCACTCTCTTTGTATCTTCTTTATCATGCTAAGAGGAGCAGGAAAAAGCAAAAAATTTCAGACTTGCACCTTGCAATGCGGAGAAATTACTGTTTGTGCATTTACAATATTCATTGATTTTTGCCATTGAAAAACATCATGTTATTCATATACCAGAAATGTTTGAAGCTACTGACTGAATGAAAGGAGCTGGCATCTCACTCTCTTTGAATCTTCTTTATCATGCTAAGAGGAGCAGGAAAAAGCAAAAAATTTCAGAATTGCACCTTGCAATGCGGAGAAATTACTGTTTGTGCATTTACAATATTCATTGATTTTTGCCATTGAAAAACGTCCAGAAATGATTGAAGCTACTGACTGAATGAAAGGAGCTGGCATCTCACTCTCTTTGAATCTTGTTTATCATGCTAAGAGGAGCAGGAAAAAGCAAAAAATTTCAGAATTGCACCTTGCAATGCGGAGAAATTACTGTTTGTGCATTTACAATATTCATTGATTTTTGCCATTGAAAAACGTCCAGAAATGATTGAAGCTACTGACTGAATGAAAGGAGCTGGCATCTCACTCTCTTTGAATCTTCTTTATCATGCTAAGAGGAGCAGGAAAAAGCAAAAAATTTCAGAATTGCACCTTGCAATGCGGAGAAATTACTGTTTGTGCATTTACAATATTCATTGATTTTTGCCATTGAAAAACATCATGTTATTCATATACCAGAAATGATTGAAGATACTGACTGAATGAAAGGAGCTGGCATCTCACTCTCTTTGAATCTTCTTTATCATGCTAAGAGGAGCAGGAAAAAGCAAAAAATTTCAGAATTGCACCTTGCAATGCGGAGAAATTACTGTTTGTGCATTTACAATATTCATTGATTTTTGCCATTGAAAAACGTCCAGAAATGATTGAAGCTACTGACTGAATGAAAGGAACTGGCATCTCACTCTCTTTGAATCTTCTTTATCATGCTAAGAGGAGCAGGAAAAAGCAAAAAATTTCAGAATTGCACATTGCAATGCGGAGAAATTACTGTTTGTGCATTTACAAAATTCATTGATTTTTGCCATTGAAAAACATCATGTTATTCATATACCAGAAATGTTTGAAGCTACTGACTGAATGAAAGGAGCTGACATCTCACTCTCTTTGAATCTTCTTTATCATGCTAAGAGGAGCAGGAAAAAGCAAAAAATTTCAGAATTGCACCTTGCAATGCGGAGAAATTACTGTTTGTGCATTTACAATATTCATTGATTTTTGCCATTGAAAAACATCCAGAAATGATTGAAGCTACTGACTGAATGAAAGGAGCTGGCATCTCACTCTCTTTGAATCTTCTTTATCATGCTAAGAGGAGCAGGAAAAAGCAAAAAATTTCAGAATTGCACCTTGCAATGCGGAGAAATTACTGTTTGTGCATTTACAATATTCATTGATTTTTGCCATTGAAAAACATCATGTTATTCATATACCAGAAATGTTTGAAGCTACTGACTGAATGAAAGGAGCTGGCATCTCACTCTCTTTGAATCTTCTTTATCATGCTAAGAGGAGCAGGAAAAAGCAAAAAATTTCAGAATTGCACCTTGCAATGCGGAGAAATTACTGTTTGTGCATTTACAATATTCATTGATTTTTGCCATTGTAAAACATCATGTTATTCATATACCAGAAATGTTTGAAGCTACTGACTGAATGAAAGGAGCTGGCATCTCACTCTCTTTGAATCTTCTTTATCATGCTAAGAGGAGCAGGAAAAAGCAAAAAATTTCAGAATTGCACCTTGCAATGTGGAGAAATTACTGTTTGTGCATTTACAATATTCATTGATTTTTACCATTGAAAAAGGTCCAGAAATGATTGAAGCTACTGACTGAATGAAAGTAGCTGGCATCTCACTCTCTTTGAATCTTCTTTATCATGCTAAGAGGAGCAGGAAAAAGCAAAAATTTCAGACTTGCACCTTGCAATGCGGAGAAATTACTGTTTGTGCATTTACAATATTCATTGATTTTTGCCATTGAAAAACATCATGTTATTCATATACCAGAAATGTTTGAAGCTACTGACTGAATGAAAGGAGCTGGCATCTCACTCTCTTTGAATCATCTTTATCATGCTAAGATGAGCAGGAAAAAGCAAAAAATTTCAGAATCGCACCTTGCAATGCGGAGAAATTACTGTTTGTGCATTTACAATTTTCATTGATTTTTGCCATTGAAAAACGTCCAGAAATGATTGAAGGTACTGACTGAATGAAAGGAGCTGGCATCTCACTCTCTTTGAATCTTCTTTATCATGCTAAGAGGAGCAGGAAAAAGCAAAAAATTTCAGAATTGCACCTTTGCAATGCGGAGAAATTACTGTTTGTGCATTTACAATATTCATTGATTTTTGCCATTGAAAAACGTCATATCCAGAAATGATTGAAGCTACTGACTGAATGAAAGGAGCTGGCATCTCACTCTCCTTGAATCTTCTTTATCATGCTAAGAGGAGCAGGAAAAAGCAAAAAATTTCAGAATTGCACCTTGCAATGCGGAGAAATTACAGTTTGTGCATTTACAATATTCATTGATTTTTGCCATTGAAAAACATCCAGAAATGATTGAAGCTACTGACTGAATGAAAGGAGCTGGCATCTCACTCTCTTTGAATCTTCTTTATCATGCTAAGAGGAGCAGGAAAAAGCAAAAAATTTCAGAATTGCACCTTGCAATGCGGAGAAATTACTGTTTGTGCATTTACAATATTCATTGATTTTTGCCATTGAAAAACATCATGTTATTCATATACCAGAAATGTTTGAAGCTACTGACTGAATGAAAGGAGCTGGCATCTCACTCTCTTTGAATCTTCTTTATCATGCTAAGAGGAGCAGGAAAAAGCAAAAAATTTCAGAATTGCACCTTGCAATGCGGAGAAATTACTGTTTGTGCATTTACAATATTCATTGATTTTTGCCATTGAAAAACATGTTATTCATATACCAGAAATGTTTGAAGCTACTGACTGAATGAAAGGAGCTGGCACCTCACTCTCTTTGAATCTTTATCATGCTAAGAGGAGCGGGAAAAAGCAAAAAATTTCAGAATTGCACCTTGCAATGCGGAGAAATTACTGTTTGTGCATTTACAATATTCATTGATTTTTGCCATTGAAAAACGTCCAGAAATGATTGAAGGTACTGACTGAATGAAAGGAGCTGGCATCTCACTCTCTTTGAATCTTCTTTATCATGCTAAGAGGAGCAGGAAAAAGCAAAAAATTTCAGAATTGCACCTTGCAATGCGGAGAAATTACTGTTTGTGCATTTACAATATTCATTGATTTTTGCCATTGAAAAACGTCCAGAAATGATTGAAGCTACTGACTGAATGAAAGGAGCTGGCATCTCACTCTCTTTGAATCTTCTTTATTATGCTAAGAGGAGCAGGAAAAAGCAAAAAATTTCAGAATTGCACCTTGCAATGCGGAGAAATTACAGTTTGTGCATTTACAATATTCATTGATTTTTGCCATTGAAAAACATCCAGAAATGATTGAAGCTACTGACTGAATGAAAGGAGCTGGCATCTCACTCTCTTTGAATCTTCTTTATCATGCTAAGAGGAGCAGGAAAAAGCAAAAAATTTCAGAATTGCACCTTGCAATGCGGAGAAATTACTGTTTGTGCATTTACAATATTCATTGATTTTTGCCATTGAAAAACATCATGTTATTCATATACCAGAAATGTTTGAAGCTACTGACTGAATGAAAGGAGCTGGCATCTCACTCTCTTTGAATCTTCTTTATCATGCTAAGAGGAGCAGGAAAAAGCAAAAAATTTCAGAATTGCACCTTGCAATGTGGAGAAATTACTGTTTGTGCATTTACAATATTCATTGATTTTTACCATTGAAAAACGTCCAGAAATGATTGAAGCTACTGACTGAATGAAAGTAGCTGGCATCTCACTCTCTTTGAATCTTCTTTATCATGCTAAGAGGAGCAGGAAAAAGCAAAAAATTTCAGACTTGCACCTTGCAATGCGGAGAAATTACTGTTTGTGCATTTACAATATTCATTGATTTTTGCCATTGAAAAACATCATGTTATTCATATACCAGAAATGTTTGAAGCTACTGACTGAATGAAAGGAGCTGGCATCTCACTCTCTTTGAATCTTCTTTATCATGCTAAGAGGAGCAGGAAAAAGCAAAAAATTTCAGAATTGCACCTTGCAATGCGGAGAAATTACTGTTTGTGCATTTACGATATTCATTGATTTTTGCCATTGAAAAACGTCCAGAAATGATTGAAGCTACTGACTGAATGAAAGGAGCTGGCATCTCACTCTCTTTGAATCTTGTTTATCATGCTAAGAGGAGCAGGAAAAAGCTAAAAATTTCAGAATTGCACCTTGCAATGCGGAGAAATTACTGTTTGTGCATTTACAATATTCATTGATTTTTGCCATTGAAAAACATCCAGAAATGATTGAAGCTACTGACTGAATGAAAGGAGCTGGCATCTCACTCTCTTTGAATCTTCTTTATCATGCTAAGAGGAGCAGGAAAAAGCAAAAAATTTCAGAATTGCACCTTGCAATGCGGAGAAATTACTGTTTGTGCATTTACAATATTCATTGATTTTTGCCATTGAAAAACATCATGTTATTCATATACCAGAAATGTTTGAAGCTACTGACTGAATGAAAGGAGCTGGCATCTCACTCTCTTTGAATCTTCTTTATCATGCTAAGAGGAGCAGGAAAAAGCAAAAAATTTCATAATTGCACCTTGCAATGCGGAGAAATTACTGTTTGTGCATTTACAATATTCATTGATTTTTGCCATTGAAAAACGTCCAGAAATGATTGAAGCTACTGACTGAATGAAAGGAGCTGGCATCTCACTCTCTTTGAATCATGTTTATCATGCTAAGAGGAGCAGGAAAAAGCAAAAAATTTCAGAATTGCACCTTGCAATGCGGAGAAATTACTGTTTGTGCATTTACAATATTCATTGATTTTTGCCATTGAAAAATCATGTCCAGAAATTATTGAAGCTACTGACTGAATGAAAGGAGCTGGCATCTCACTCTCTTTGAATCTTCTTTATCATGCTAAGAGGAGCAGGAAAAAGCAAAAAATTTCAGAATTGCACCTTGCAATGCGGAGAAATTACTGTTTGTGCATTTACAATATTCATTGATTTTTGCCATTGAAAAACATCATGTTATTCATATACCAGAAATGATTGAAGCTACTGACTGAATGAAAGGAGCTGGCATCTCACTCTCTTTGAATCTTCTTTATCATGCTAAGAGGAGCAGGAAAAAGTAAAAAATTTCAGAATTGCACTATGCAATGCGGAGAAATTACTGTTTGTGCATTTATAATATTCAATGATTTTTGCCATTGAAAAACGTCCAGAAATGATTGAAGCTACTGACTGAACGAAAGGAGCTGGCATCTCACTCTCTTTGAATCTTCATCATGCTAAGAGGAGCAGGAAAAAGCAAAAAATTTCAGAATTGCACCTTGCAATGCGGAGAAATTACTGTTTGTGCATTTACAATATTCATTGATTTTTGCCATTGAAAAACATCATGTTATTCATATACCAGAATTCATATACCAGAAATGTTTGAAGCTACTGACTGAATGAAAGGAGCTGGCATCTCACTCTCTTTGAATCTTCTTTATCATGCTAAGAGGAGCAGGAAAAAGCAAAAAATTTCAGAATTGCAACTTGCAATGCGGAGAAATTACTGTTTGTGCATTTACAATATTCATTGATTTTTGCCATTGAAAAACGTCCAGAAATGATTGAAGCTACTGACTGAAAGAAAGGAGCTGGCATCTCACTCTCTTTGAATCTTCTTTATCATGCTAAGAGGAGCAGGTAAAAGCAAAAAATTTCAGAATTGCACCTTGCAATGCGGAGAAATTACTGTTTGTGCATTTACAATATTCATTGATTTTTGCCATTGAAAAACGTCCAGAAATGATTGAAGCTACTGACTGAATGAAAGGAGCTGGCATCTCACTCTCTTTGAATCTTGTTTATCATGCTAAGAGGAGCAGGAAAAAGCAAAAAATTTCAGAATTGCACCTTGCAATGCGGAGAAATTACTGTTTGTGCATTTGCAATATTCATTGATTTTTGCCATTGAAAAACGTCCAGAAATGATTGAAGCTACTGACTGAATGAAAGGAGCTGGCATCTCACTCTCTTTGAATCTTCTTTATCATGCTAAGAGGAGCAGGAAAAAGCAAAAAATTTCAGAATTGCACCTTGCAATGCGGAGAAATTACTGTTTGTGCATTTACAATATTCATTGATTTTTGCCATTGAAAAACATCATGTTATTCATATACCAGAAATGATTGAAGCTACTGACTGAATGAAAGGAGCTGGCATCTCACTCTCTTTGAATCTTCTTTATCATGCTAAGAGGAGCAGGAAAAAGCAAAAAATTTCAGAATTGCACCTTGCAATGCGGAGAAATTACTGTTTGTGCATTTACAATATTCATTGATTTTTGCCATTGAAAAACATCATGTTATTCATATACCAGAAATGTTTGAAGCTACTGACTGAATGAAAGGAGCTGGCATCTCACTCTCTTTGAATCTTCTTTATCATGCTAAGAGGAGCAGGAAAAAGCAAAAAATTTCAGAATTGCACCTTGCAATGCGGAGAAATTACTGTTTGTGCATTTACAATATTCATTGATTTTTACCATTGAAAAACGTCCAGAAATGATTGAGGCTACTGACTGAACGAAAGGAGCTGGCATCTCACTCTCTTTGAATCTTCTTTAACATGCTAAGAGGAGCAGGAAAAAGCAAAAAATTTCAGAATTGCACCTTGCAATGCGGAGAAATTACTGTTTGTGCATTTACAATATTCATTGATTTTTGCCATTGAAAAACATCATGTTATTCATATACCAGAAATGTTTGAAGCTACTGACTGAATGAAAGGAGCTGGCATCTCACTCTCTTTGAATCTTCTTTATCATGCTAAGAGGAGCAGGAAAAAACAAAAAATTTCAGAATTGCACCTTGCAATGCGGAGAAATTACTGTTTGTGCATTTACAATATTCATTGATTTTTGCCATTGAAAAACATCATGTTATTCATATACCAGAAATGATTGAAGCTACTGACTGAATGAAAGGAGCTGGCATCTCACTCTCTTTGAATCTTCTTTATCATGCTAAGAGGAGCAAGAAAAAGTAAAAAATTTCAGAATTGCACCTTGCAATGCGGAGAAATTACTGTTTGTGCATTTACAATATTCAATGATTTTTGCCATTGAAAAAAGTCCAGAAATGATTGAAGCTACTGACTCAATGAAAGGAGCTGGCATCTCACTCTCTTTGAATCTTCTTTATCATGCTAAGAGGAGCAGGAAAAAGCAAAAAATTTCAGAATTGCACCTTGCAATGCGGAGAAATTACTGTTTGTGCATTTACAATATTCATTGATTTTTGCCATTGAAAAACATCATGTTATTCATATACCAGAAATGTTTGAAGCTACTGACTGAATGAAAGGAGCTGGCATCTCACTCTCTTTGAATCTTCTTTATCATGCTAAGAGGAGCAGGAAAAAGCAAAAAATTTCAGAATTGCACCTTGCAATGCGGAGAAATTACTGTTTGTGCATTTACAATATTCATTGATTTTTGCCATTGAAAAACATCATGTTATTCATATACCAGAAATGTTTGAAGCTACTGACTGAATGAAAGGAGCTGGCATCTCACTCTCTTTGAATCTTCTTTATCATGCTAAGAGGAGCAGGAAAAAGCAAAAAATTTCAGAATTGCACCTTGCAATGCGGAGAAATTACTGTTTGTGCATTTACAATATTCATTGATTTTTGCCATTGAAAAACATGTTATTCATATACCAGAAATGTTTGAAGCTACTGACTGAATGAAAGGAGCTGGCATCTCACTCTCTTTGAATCTTCTTTATCATGCTAAGAGGAGCAGGAAAAAGCAAAAAATTTCAGAATTGCACCTTGCAATGCGGAGAAATTACAGTTTGTGCATTTACAATATTCATTGATTTTTGCCATTGAAAAACGTCCAGAAATGATTGAAGCTACTGACTGAATGAAAGGAGCTGGCATCTCACTCTCTTTGAATCTTCTTTATCATGCTAAGAGGAGCAGGAAAAAGTAAAAAATTTCAGAATTGCACTATGCAATGCGGAGAAATTACTGTTTGTGCATTTATAATATTCAATGATTTTTGCCATTGAAAAACGTCCAGAAATGATTGAAGCTACTGACTGAACGAAAGGAGCTGGCATCTCACTCTCTTTGAATCTTCATCATGCTAAGAGGAGCAGGAAAAAGCAAAAAATTTCAGAATTGCACCTTGCAATGCGGAGAAATTACTGTTTGTGCATTTACAATATTCATTGATTTTTGCCATTGAAAAACATCATGTTATTCATATACCAGAAATGTTTGAAGCTACTGACTGAATGAAAGGAGCTGGCATCTCACTCTCTTTGAATCTTCTTTATCATGCTAAGAGGAGCAGGAAAAAGCAAAAAATTTCAGAATTGCAACTTGCAATGCGGAGAAATTACTGTTTGTGCATTTACAATATTCATTGATTTTTGCCATTGAAAAACGTCCAGAAATGATTGAAGCTACTGACTGAAAGAAAGGAGCTGGCATCTCACTCTCTTTGAATCTTCTTTATCATGCTAAGAGGAGCAGGTAAAAGCAAAAAATTTCAGAATTGCACCTTGCAATGCGGAGAAATTACTGTTTGTGCATTTACAATATTCATTGATTTTTGCCATTGAAAAACGTCCAGAAATGATTGAAGCTACTGACTGAATGAAAGGAGCTGGCATCTCACTCTCTTTGAATCTTGTTTATCATGCTAAGAGGAGCAGGAAAAAGCAAAAAATTTCAGAATTGCACCTTGCAATGCGGAGAAATTACTGTTTGTGCATTTGCAATATTCATTGATTTTTGCCATTGAAAAACGTCCAGAAATGATTGAAGCTACTGACTGAATGAAAGGAGCTGGCATCTCACTCTCTTTGAATCTTCTTTATCATGCTAAGAGGAGCAGGAAAAAGCAAAAAATTTCAGAATTGCACCTTGCAATGCGGAGAAATTACTGTTTGTGCATTTACAATATTCATTGATTTTTGCCATTGTAAAACATCATGTTATTCATATACCAGAAATGATTGAAGCTACTGACTGAATGAAAGGAGCTGGCATCTCACTCTCTTTGAATCTTCTTTATCATGCTAAGAGGAGCAGGAAAAAGCAAAAAATTTCAGAATTGCACCTTGCAATGCGGAGAAATTACTGTTTGTGCATTTACAATATTCATTGATTTTTGCCATTGAAAAACATCATGTTATTCATATACCAGAAATGTTTGAAGCTACTGACTGAATGAAAGGAGCTGGCATCTCACTCTCTTTGAATCTTCTTTATCATGCTAAGAGGAGCAGGAAAAAGCAAAAAATTTCAGAATTGCACCTTGCAATGCGGAGAAATTACTGTTTGTGCATTTACAATATTCATTGATTTTTACCATTGAAAAACGTCCAGAAATGATTGAGGCTACTGACTGAACGAAAGGAGCTGGCATCTCACTCTCTTTGAATCTTCTTTAACATGCTAAGAGGAGCAGGAAAAAGCAAAAAATTTCAGAATTGCACCTTGCAATGCGGAGAAATTACTGTTTGTGCATTTACAATATTCATTGATTTTTGCCATTGAAAAACATCATGTTATTCATATACCAGAAATGTTTGAAGCTACTGACTGAATGAAAGGAGCTGGCATCTCACTCTCTTTGAATCTTCTTTATCATGCTAAGAGGAGCAGGAAAAAACAAAAAATTTCAGAATTGCACCTTGCAATGCGGAGAAATTACTGTTTGTGCATTTACAATATTCATTGATTTTTGCCATTGAAAAACATCATGTTATTCATATACCAGAAATGATTGAAGCTACTGACTGAATGAAAGGAGCTGGCATCTCACTCTCTTTGAATCTTCTTTATCATGCTAAGAGGAGCAAGAAAAAGTAAAAAATTTCAGAATTGCACCTTGCAATGCGGAGAAATTACTGTTTGTGCATTTACAATATTCAATGATTTTTGCCATTGAAAAAAGTCCAGAAATGATTGAAGCTACTGACTCAATGAAAGGAGCTGGCATCTCACTCTCTTTGAATCTTCTTTATCATGCTAAGAGGAGCAGGAAAAAGCAAAAAATTTCAGAATTGCACCTTGCAATGCGGAGAAATTACTGTTTGTGCATTTACAATATTCATTGATTTTTGCCATTGAAAAACATCATGTTATTCATATACCAGAAATGTTTGAAGCTACTGACTGAATGAAAGGAGCTGGCATCTCACTCTCTTTGAATCTTCTTTATCATGCTAAGAGGAGCAGGAAAAAGCAAAAAATTTCAGAATTGCACCTTGCAATGCGGAGAAATTACTGTTTGTGCATTTACAATATTCATTGATTTTTGCCATTGAAAAACATCATGTTATTCATATACCAGAAATGTTTGAAGCTACTGACTGAATGAAAGGAGCTGGCATCTCACTCTCTTTGAATCTTCTTTATCATGCTAAGAGGAGCAGGAAAAAGCAAAAAATTTCAGAATTGCACCTTGCAATGCGGAGAAATTACTGTTTGTGCATTTACAATATTCATTGATTTTTGCCATTGAAAAACATGTTATTCATATACCAGAAATGTTTGAAGCTACTGACTGAATGAAAGGAGCTGGCATCTCACTCTCTTTGAATCTTCTTTATCATGCTAAGAGGAGCAGGAAAAAGCAAAAAATTTCAGAATTGCACCTTGCAATGCGGAGAAATTACAGTTTGTGCATTTACAATATTCATTGATTTTTGCCATTGAAAAACGTCCAGAAATGATTGAAGCTACTGACTGAATGAAAGGAGCTGGCATCTCACTCTCTTTGAATCTTCTTTATCATGCTAAGAGGAGCAGGAAAAAGCAAAAAATTTCAGAATTGCACCTTGCAATGCGGAGAAATTACTGTTTGTGCATTTACAATATTCATTGATTTTTGCCATTGAAAAACGTCCAGAAATGATTGAAGCTACTGACTGAATGAAAGGAGCTGGCATCTCACTCTCTTTGAATCTTCTTTATCATGCTAAGAGGAGCAGGAAAAAGCAAAAAATTTCAGAATTGCTCCTTGCATTGCGGAGAAATTACTGTTTGTGCATTTACAATATTCATTGATTTTTGCCATTGAAAAACATGTTATTCATATACCAGAAATGTTTGAAGCTACTGACTGAATGAAAGGAGCTGGCACCTCACTCTCTTTGAATCTTCTTTATCATGCTAAGAGGAGCAGGAAAAAGCAAAAAATTTCAGAATTGCACCTTGCAATGCGGAGAAATTACTGTTTGTGCATTTACAATATTCATTGATTTTTGCCATTGAAAACGTCCAGAAATGATTGAAGCTACTGACTGAATGAAAGGAGCTGGCATCTCACTCTCTTTGAATCTTCTTTATCATGCTAAGAGGAGCAGGAAAAAGCAAAAAATTTCAGAATTGCGCCTTGCAATGCGGAGAAATTAGTGTTTGTGCATTTACAAAATTCATTGATTTTTGCCATTGAAAAACATCATGTTATTCATTTACCAGAAATGATTGAAGCTACTGACTGAATGAAAGGAGCTGGCATCTCACTCTCTTTGAAACTTCTTTATCATGCTAAGAGGAGCAGGAAAAAGCAAAAAATTTCAGAATTGCACCTTGCAATGCGGAGAAATTACTGTTTGTGCATTTACAATATTCATTGATTTTTGCCATTGAAAAACGTCCAGAAATGATTGAAGCTACTGACTGAATGAAAGGAGCTGGCATCTCACTCTCTTTGAATCTTCTTTATCATGCTAAGAGGAGCAGGAAAAAGCAAAAAATTTCAGAATTGCACCTTGCAATGCGGAGAAATTACTGTTTGTGCATTTACAATATTCATTGATTTTTACCATTGAAAAACGTCCAGAAATGATTGAAGCTACTGACTGAATGAAAGTAGCTGGCATCTCACTCTCTTTGAATCTTCTTTATCATGCTAAGAGGAGCAGGAAAAAGCAAAAAATTTCAGACTTGCACCTTGCAATGCGGAGAAATTACTGTTTGTGCATTTACAATATTCATTGATTTTTGCCATTGAAAAACATCATGTTATTCATATACCAGAAATGTTTGAAGCTACTGACTGAATGAAAGGAGCTGGCATCTCACTCTCTTTGAATCTTCTTTATCATGCTAAGAGGAGCAGGAAAAAGCAAAAAATTTCAGAATTGCACCTTGCAATGCGGAGAAATTACTGTTTGTGCATTTACAATATTCATTGATTTTTGCCATTGAAAAACGTCCAGAAATGATTGAAGCTACTGACTGAATGAAAGGAGCTGGCATCTCACTCTCTTTGAATCTTCTTTATCATGCTAAGAGGAGCAGGAAAAAGCAAAAAATTTCAGAATTGCACCTTACAATGCGGAGAAATTACAGTTTGTGCATTTACAATATTCATTGATTTTTGCCATTGAAAAACGTCCAGAAATGATTGAAGCTACTGACTGAATGAAAGGAGCTGGCATCTCACTCTCTTTGAATCTTCTTTATCATGCTAAGAGGAGCAGGAAAAAGCAAAAAATTTCAGAATTGCACCTTGCAATGCGGAGAAATTACTGTTTGTGCATTTACAATATTCATTGATTTTTGCCATTGAAAAACGTCCAGAAATGATTGAAGCTACTGACTGAATGAAAGGAGCTGGCATCTCACTCTCTTTGAATCTTCTTTATCATGCTAAGAGGAGCAGGAAAAAGCAAAAAATTTCAGAATTGCACCTTGCAATGCGGAGAAATTACTGTTTGTGCATTTACAATATTCATTGATTTTTGCCATTGAAAAACATCATGTTATTCATATACCAGAAATGTTTGAAGCTACTGACTGAATGAAAGGAGCTGGCATCTCACTCTCTTTGAATCTTCTTTATCATGCTAAGAGGAGCAGGAAAAAGCAAAAAATTTCAGAATTGCACCTTGCAATGCGGAGAAATTACTGTTTGTGCAATTACAATATTCATTGATTTTTGCCATTGAAAAACGTCCAGAAATGATTGAAGCTACTGACTGAATGAAAGGAGCTGGCATCTCACTCTCTATGAATCTTCTTTATCATGCTAAGAGGAGCAGGAAAAGCAAAAAATTTCAGAATTGCACCTTGCAATGCGGAGAAATTACTGTTTGTGCATTTACAATATTCATTGATTTTTACCATTGAAAAACGTCCAGAAATGATTGAAGCTACTGACTGAATGAAAGTAGCTGGCATCTCACTCTCTTTGAATCTTCTTTATCATGCTAAGAGGAGCAGGAAAAAGCAAAAAATTTCAGACTTGCACCTTGCAATGCGGAGAAATTACTGTTTGTGCATTTACAATATTCATTGATTTTTGCCATTGAAAAACATCATGTTATTCATATACCAGAAATGTTTGAAGCTACTGACTGAATGAAAGGAGCTGGCATCTCACTCTCTTTGAATCTTCTTTATCATGCTAAGAGGAGCAGGAAAAAGCAAAAAATTTCAGAATTGCACCTTGCAATGCGGAGAAATTACTGTTTGTGCATTTACAATATTCATTGATTTTTGCCATTGAAAAACGTCCAGAAATGATTGAAGCTACTGACTGAATGAAAGGAGCTGGCATCTCACTCTCTTTGAATCTTCTTTATCATGCTAAGAGGAGCAGGAAAAAGCAAAAAATTTCAGAATTGCACCTTACAATGCGGAGAAATTACAGTTTGTGCATTTACAATATTCATTGATTTTTGCCATTGAAAAACGTCCAGAAATGATTGAAGCTACTGACTGAATGAAAGGAGCTGGCATCTCACTCTCTTTGAATCTTCTTTATCATGCTAAGAGGAGCAGGAAAAAGCAAAAAATTTCAGAATTGCACCTTGCAATGCGGAGAAATTACTGTTTGTGCATTTACAATATTCATTGATTTTTGCCATTGAAAAACGTCCAGAAATGATTGAAGCTACTGACTGAATGAAAGGAGCTGGCATCTCACTCTCTTTGAATCTTCTTTATCATGCTAAGAGGAGCAGGAAAAAGCAAAAAATTTCAGAATTGCACCTTGCAATGCGGAGAAATTACTGTTTGTGCATTTACAATATTCATTGATTTTTGCCATTGAAAAACATCATGTTATTCATATACCAGAAATGTTTGAAGCTACTGACTGAATGAAAGGAGCTGGCATCTCACTCTCTTTGAATCTTCTTTATCATGCTAAGAGGAGCAGGAAAAAGCAAAAAATTTCAGAATTGCACCTTGCAATGCGGAGAAATTACTGTTTGTGCAATTACAATATTCATTGATTTTTGCCATTGAAAAACGTCCAGAAATGATTGAAGCTACTGACTGAATGAAAGGAGCTGGCATCTCACTCTCTATGAATCTTCTTTATCATGCTAAGAGGAGCAGGAAAAGCAAAAAATTTCAGAATTGCACCTTGCAATGCGAAGAAATTACAGTTTGTGCATTTACAATATTCATTGACTTTTGCCATTGAAAAACATCCAGAAATGATTGAAGCTACTGACTGAATGAAAGGAGCTGGCATCTCACTCTCTTTGAATCTTCTTTATCATGCTAAGAGGAGCAGGAAAAAGCAAAAAATTTCAGAATTGCACCTTGCAATGCGGAGAAATTACTGTTTGTGCATTTACAATATTCATTGATTTTTGCCATTGAAAAACGTCCAGAAATGATTGAAGCTACTGACTGAATGAAAGGAGCTGGCATCTCACTCTCTTTGAATCTTCTTTATCATGCTAAGAGGAGCAGGAAAAAGCAAAAAATTTCAGAATTGCGCCTTGCAATGCGGAGAAATTACTGTTTGTGCATTTACAAAATTCATTGATTTTTGCCATTGAAAAACATCATGTTATTCATTTACCAGAAATGATTGAAGCTACTGACTGAATGAAAGGAGCTGGCATCTCACTCTCTTTGAATCTTCTTTATCATGCTAAGAGGAGCAGGAAAAAGCAAAACATTTCAGAATTGCACCTTGCAATGCGAAGAAATTACTGTTTGTGCATTTACAATATTCATTGATTTTTGCCATTGAAAAACGTCCAGAAATGATTGAAGCTACTGACTGAATGAAAGGAGCTGGCATCTCACTCTCTTTGAATCTTCTTTATCATGCTAAGAGGAGCAGGAAAAAGCAAAAAATTTCAGAATTGCACCTTGCAATGCGGAGAAATTACTGTTTGTGCATTTACAATATTCATTGATTTTTACCATTGAAAAACGTCCAGAAATGATTGAAGCTACTGACTGAATGAAAGTAGCTGGCATCTCACTCTCTTTGAATCTTCTTTATCATGCTAAGAGGAGCAGGAAAAAGCAAAAAATTTCAGACTTGCACCTTGCAATGTGGAGAAATTACTGTTTGTGCATTTACAATATTTATTGATTTTTGCCATTGAAAAACATCATGTTATTCATATACCAGAAATGTTTGAAGCTACTGACTGAATGAAAGGAGCTGGCATCTCACTCTCTTTGAATCTTCTTTATCATGCTAAGAGGAGCAGGAAAAAGCAAAAAATTTCAGAATTGCACCTTGCAATGCGGAGAAATTACTGTTTGTGCATTTACAATATTCATTGATTTTTGCCATTGAAAAACGTCCAGAAATGATTGAAGCTACTGACTGAATGAAAGGAGCTGGCATCTCACTCTCTTTGAATCTTCTTTATCATGCTAAGAGGAGCAGGAAAAAGCAAAAAATTTCAGAATTGCACCTTACAATGCGGAGAAATTACAGTTTGTGCATTTACAATATTCATTGATTTTTGCCATTGAAAAACGTCCAGAAATGATTGAAGCTACTGACTGAATGAAAGGAGCTGGAATCTCACTCTCTTTGAATCTTCTTTATCAAGTTAAGAGGAGCAGGAAAAAGCAAAAAATTTCAGAATTGCACCTTGCAATGCGGAGAAATTACTGTTTGTGCATTTACAATATTCATTGATTTTTGCCATTGAAAAACATGTTATTCATATACCAGAAATGTTTGAAGCTACTGACTGAATGAAAGGAGCTGGAACCTCACTCTCTTTGAATCTTCTTTATCATGCTAAGAGGAGCAGGAAAAAGCAAAAAATTTCAGAATTGCACCTTGCAATGCGGAGAAATTACTGTTTGTACATTTACAATATTCATTGATTTTTGCCATTGAAAAACGTCCAGAAATGATTGAAGCTACTGACTGAATGAAAGGAGCTGGCATCTCACTCACTTTGAATCTTCTTTATCATGCTAAGAGGAGCAGGAAAAAGCAAAAAATTTCAGAATTGCACCTTGCAATGCGGAGAAATTACTGTTTGTGCATTTACAATATTCATTGATTTTTGCCATTGAAAAACGTCCAGAAATGATTGAAGCTACTGACTGAATGAAAGGAGCTGGCATCTCACTCTCTTTGAATCTTCTTTATCATGCTAAGAGGAGCAGGAAAAAGCAAAAAATTTCAGAATTGCACCTTGCAATGCGGAGAAATTACTGTTTGTGCATTTACAATATTCATTGATTTTTGCCATTGAAAAACGTCCAGAAATGATTGAAGCTACTGACTGAATGAAAGGAGCTGGCATCTCACTCTCTTTGAATTTTCTTTATCATGCTAAGAGGAGCAGGAAAAAGCAAAAAATTTCAGAATTGCACCTTGCAATGCGGAGAAATTACTGTTTGTGCATTTACAATATTCATTGATTTTTGCCATTGAAAAACATGTTATTCATATACCAGAAATGTTTGAAGCTACTGACTGAATGAAAGGAGCTGGCACCTCACTCTCTTTGAATCTTCTTTATCATGCTAAGAGGAGCAGGATAAATCAAAAAATTTCAGAATTGCACCTTGCAATGCGGAGAAATTACTGTTTGTGCATTTACAATATTCATTGATTTTTGCCATTGAAAAACGTCCAGAAATGATTGAAGCTACTGACTGAATGAAAGGAGCTGGCATCTCACTCTCTTTGAATCTTCTTTATCATGCTAAGAGGAGCTGGAAAAAGCAAAAAATTTCAGAATTGCACCTTGCAATGCGGAGAAATTACTGTTTGTGCATTTACAATATTCATTAATTTTTGCCATTGAAAAACATCATGTTATTCATATACCAGAAATGTTTGAAGCTACTGACTGAATGAAAGGAGCTGGCATCTCACTCTCTTTGAATCTTCTTTATCATGCTAAGAGGAGCAGGAAAAAGCAAAAAATTTCAGAATTGCACCTTGCAATGCGGAGAAATTACTGTTTGTGCATTTACAATATTCATTGATTTTTGCCATTGAAAAACGTCCAGAAATGATTGAAGCTACTGACTGAATGAAAGGAGCTGGCATCTCACTCTCTTTGAATCTTCTTTATCATGCTAAGAGGAGCAGGAAAAAGCAAAAAATTTCAGAATTGCACCTTGCAATGCGGAGAAATTACAGTTTGTGCATTTACAATATTCATTGATTTTTGCCATTGAAAAACGTCCAGAAATGATTGAAGCTACTGACTGAATGAAAGGAGCTGGCATCTCACTCTCTTTGAATCTTCTTTATCATGCTAAGAGGAGCAGGAAAAAGCAAAAAATTTCAGAATTGCTCCTTGCAATGCGGAGAAATTACTGTTTGTGCATTTACAATATTCATTGATTTTTGCCATTGAAAAACATGTTATTCATATACCAGAAATGTTTGAAGCTACTGACTGAATGAAAGGAGCTGGCACCTCACTCTCTTTGAATCTTCTTTATCATGCTAAGAGGAGCAGGAAAAAGCAAAAAATTTCAGAATTGCACCTTGCAATGCGGAGAAATTACTGTTTGTGCATTTACAATATTCATTGATTTTTGCCATTGAAAAACGTCCAGAAATGATTGAAGCTACTGACTGAATGAAAGGAGCTGGCATCTCACTCTCTTTGAATCTTCTTTATCATGCTAAGAGGAGCAGGAAAAAGCAAAAAATTTCAGAATTGCACCTTGCAATGCGGAGAAATTACTGTTTGTGCATTTACAATATTCATTGATTTTTGCCATTGAAAAACATCATGTTATTCATATACCAGAAATGATTGAAGCTACTGACTGAATGAAAGGAGCTGGCATCTCACTCTCTTTGAATCTTCTTTATCATGCTAAGAGGAGCAGGAAAATGTAAAAAATTTCAGAATTGCACCTTGCAATGCGGAGAAATTACTGTTTGTGCATTTACAATATTCAATGATTTTTGCCATTGAAAAACGTCCAGAAATGATTGAAGCTACTGACTGAACGAAAGGAGCTGGCATCTCACTCTCTTTGAATCTTCTTTATCATGCTAAGAGGAGCAGGAAAAAGCAAAAAATTTCAGAATTGCACCTTGCAATGCGGAGAAATTACTGTTTGTGCATTTACAATATTCATTGATTTTTGCCATTGAAAAACATCATGTTATTCATATACCAGAAATGTTTGAAGCTACTGACTGAATGAAAGGAGCTGGCATCTCACTCTCTTTGAATCTTCTTTATCATGCTAAGAGGAGCAGGAAAAAGCAAAAAATTTCAGAATTGCACCTTGCAATGCGGAGAAATTTCTGTTTGTGCATTTACAATATTCATTGATTTTTGCCATTGAAAAACGTCCAGAAATGATTGAAGCTACTGACTGAATGAAAGGAGCTGGCATCTCACTCTCTTTGAATCTTCTTTACCATGCTAAGGGGAGCAGGAAAAAGCAAAAAATTTCAGAATTGCACCTTGCAATGCGGAGAAATTACTGTTTGTGCATTTACAATATTCATTGATTTTTGCCATTGAAAAACGTCCAGAAATGATTGAAGCTACTGACTGAATGAAAGGAGCTGGCATCTCACTCTCTTTGAATCTTCTTTATCATGCTAAGAGGAGCAGGAAAAAGCAAAAAATTTCAGAATTGCACCTTACAATGCGGAGAAATTACAGTTTGTGCATTTACAATATTCATTGATTTTTGCCATTGAAAAACGTCCAGAAATGATTGAAGCTACTGACTGAATGAAAGGAGCTGGCATCTCACTCTCTTTGAATCTTCTTTATCATGCTAAGAGGAGCAGGAAAAAGCAAAAAAATTCAGAATTGCACCTTGCAATGCGGAGAAATTACTGTTTGTGCATTTACAATATTCATTGATTTTTGCCATTGAAAAACGTCCAGAAATGATTGAAGCTACTGACTGAATGAAAGGAGCTGGCATCTCACTCTCTTTGAATTTTCTTTATCATGCTAAGAGGAGCAGGAAAAAGCAAAAAATTTCAGAATTGCACCTTGCAATGCGGAGAAATTACAGTTTGTGCATTAACAATATTCATTGATTTTTGCCATTGAAAAACATGTTATTCATATACCAGAAATGTTTGAAGCTACTGACTGAATGAAAGGAGCTGGCACCTCACTCTCTTTGAATCTTCTTTATCATGCTAAGAGGAGCAGGAAAAAGCAAAAAATTTCAGAATTGCACCTTGCAATGCGGAGAAATTACTGTTTGTGCATTTACAATATTCATTGATTTTTGCCATTGAAAAACGTCCAGAAATGATTGAAGCTACTGACTGAATGAAAGGAGCTGGCATCTCACTCTCTTTGAATCTTCTTTATCATGCTAAGAGGAGCAGGAAAAAGCAAAAAATTTCAGAATTGCACCTTGCAATGCGGAGAAATTACTGTTTGTGCATTTACAATATTCATTGATTTTTGCCATTGAAAAACATCATGTTATTCATATACCAGAAATGTTTGAAGCTACTGATTGAATGAAAGGAGCTGGCATCTCACTCTCTTTGAATCTTCTTTATCATGCTAAGAGGAGCAGGAAAAAGCAAAAAATTTCAGAATTGCACCTTGCAATGCGGAGAAATTACTGTTTGTGCATTTACAATATTCATTGATTTTTGCCATTGAAAAACGTCCAGAAATGATTGAAGCTACTGACTGAATGAAAAGAGCTGGCATCTCACTCTCTTTGAATCTTCTTTATCATGCTAAGAGGAGCAGGAAAAAGCAAAAAATTTCAGAATTGCACCTTGCAATGCGGAGAAATTACAGTTTGTGCATTTACAATATTCATTGATTTTTGCCATTGAAAAACGTACAGAAATGATTGAAGCTACTGACTGAATGAAAGGAGCTGGCATCTCACTCTCTTTGAATCTTCTTTATCATGCTAAGAGGAGCAGGAAAAAGCAAAAAATTTCAGAATTGCTCCTTGCAATGCGGAGAAATTACTCTTTGTGCATTTACAATATTCATTGATTTTTGCCATTGAAAAACATGTTATTCATATACCAGAAATGTTTGAAGCTACTGACTGAATGAAAGGAGCTGGCACCTCACTCTCTTTGAATCTTCTTTATCATGCTAAGAGGAGCAGGAAAAAGCAAAAATTTCAGAATTGCACCTTGCAATGCGGAGAAATTACTGTTTGTGCATTTACAATATTCATTGATTTTTGCCATTGAAAAACGTCCAGAAATGATTGAAGCTACTGACTGAATGAAAGGAGCTGGCATCTCACTCTCTTTGAATCTTCTTTATCATGCTAAGAGGAGCAGGAAAAAGCAAAAAATTTCAGAATTGCACCTTGCAATGCGGAGAAATTACTGTTTGTGCATTTACAATATTCATTGATTTTTGCCATTGAAAAACGTCCAGAAATGATTGAAGCTACTGACTGAATGAAAGGAGCTGGCATCTCACTCTCTTTGAATCTTCTTTATCATGCTAAGAGGAGCAGGAGAAAGCAAAAAATTTCAGAATTGCACCTTGCAATGCGGAGAAATTACTGTTTGTGCATTTACAATATTCATTGATTTTTGCCATTGAAAAACGTCCAGAAATGATTGAAGCTACTGACTGAATGAAAGGAGCTGGCATCTCACTCTCTTTGAATCTTCTTTATCATGCTAAGAGGAGCAGGAAAAAGCAAAAAATTTCAGAATTGCACCTTGCAATGCGGAGAAATAACTGTTTGTGCATTTACAATATTCATTGATTTTTGCCATTGAAAAACGTTATTCATATACCAGAAATGTTTGAAGCTACTGACTGAATGAAAGGAGCTGGCACCTCACTCTCTTTGAATCTTCTTTATCATGCTAAGAGGAGCAGGAATAAGCAAAAAATTTCAGAATTGCACCTTGCAATGCGGAAAAATTACTGTTTGTGCATTTACAATATTCATTGATTTTTGCCATTGAAAAACGTCCAGAAATGATTGAAGCTACTGACTGAATGAAAGGAGCTGGCATCTCACTCTCTTTGAATCTTCTTTATCATGCTAAGAGGAGCAGGAAAAAGCAAAAAATTTCAGAATTGCACCTTGCAATGCGGAGAAATTACTGTTTGTGCATTTACAAAATTAATTGATTTTTGCCATTGAAAAACATCATGTTATTCATTTACCAGAAATGATTGAAGCTACTGACTGAATGTAAGGAGCTGGCATCTCACTCTCTTTGAATCTTCTTTATCATGCTAAGAGGAGCAGGAAAAAGCAAAAAATTTCAGAATTGCACCTTGCAATGCGGAGAAATTACTGTTTGTGCATTTACAATATTCATTGATTTTTGCCATTGAAAAACGTCCAGAAATGATTGAAGCTACTGACTGAATGAAAGGAGCTGGCATCTCACTCTCTTTGAATCTTCTTTATCATGCTAAGAGGAGCAGGAAAAAGCAAAAAATTTCAGAATTGCACCTTGCAATGCGGAGAAATTACTGTTTGTGCATTTACAATATTCATTGATTTTTGCCATTGAAAAACATCATGTTATTCATATACCAGAAATGTTTGAAGCTACTGATTGAATGAAAGGAGCTGGCATCTCACTCTCTTTGAATCTTCTTTATCATGCTAAGAGGAGCAGGAAAAAGCAAAAAATTTCAGAATTGCACCTTGCAATGCGGAGAAATTACTGTTTGTGCATTTACAATATTCATTGATTTTTGCCATTGAAAAACGTCCAGAAATGATTGAAGCTACTGACTGAATGAAAAGAGCTGGCATCTCACTCTCTTTGAATCTTCTTTATCATGCTAAGAGGAGCAGGAAAAAGCAAAAAATTTCAGAATTGCACCTTGCAATGCGGAGAAATTACAGTTTGTGCATTTACAATATTCATTGATTTTTGCCATTGAAAAACGTCCAGAAATGATTGAAGCTACTGACTGAATGAAAGGAGCTGGCATCTCACTCTCTTTGAATCTTCTTTATCATGCTAAGAGGAGCAGGAAAAAGCAAAAAATTTCAGACTTGCACCTTGCAATGCGGAGAAATTACTGTTTGTGCATTTACAATATTTATTGATTTTTGCCATTGAAAAACATCATGTTATTCATATACCAGAAATGTTTGAAGCTACTGACTGAATGAAAGGAGCTGGCATCTCACTCTCTTTGAATCTTCTTTATCATGCTAAGAGGAGCAGGAAAAAGCAAAAAATTTCAGAATTGCACCTTGCAATGCGGAGAAATTACTGTTTGTGCATTTACAATATTCATTGATTTTTGCCATTGAAAAACGTCCAGAAATGATTGAAGCTACTGACTGAATGAAAGGAGCTGGCATCTCACTCTCTTTGAATCTTCTTTATCATGCTAAGAGGAGCAGGAAAAAGCAAAAAATTTCAGAATTGCACCTTACAATGCGGAGAAATTACAGTTTGTGCATTTACAATATTCATTGATTTTTGCCATTGAAAAACGTCCAGAAATGATTGAAGCTACTGACTGAATGAAAGGAGCTGGCATCTCACTCTCTTTGAATCTTCTTTATCAAGTTAAGAGGAGCAGGAAAAAGCAAAAAATTTCAGAATTGCACCTTGCAATGCGGAGAAATTACTGTTTGTGCATTTACAATATTCATTGATTTTTGCCATTGAAAAACATGTTATTCATATACCAGAAATGTTTGAAGCTACTGACTGAATGAAAGGAGCTGGAACCTCACTCTCTTTGAATCTTCTTTATCATGCTAAGAGGAGCAGGAAAAAGCAAAAAATTTCAGAATTGCACCTTGCAATGCGGAGAAATTACTGTTTGTACATTTACAATATTCATTGATTTTTGCCATTGAAAAACGTCCAGAAATGATTGAAGCTACTGACTGAATGAAAGGAGCTGGCATCTCACTCACTTTGAATCTTCTTTATCATGCTAAGAGGAGCAGGAAAAAGCAAAAAATTTCAGAATTGCACCTTGCAATGCGGAGAAATTACTGTTTGTGCATTTACAATATTCATTGATTTTTGCCATTGAAAAACGTCCAGAAATGATTGAAGCTACTGACTGAATGAAAGGAGCTGGCATCTCACTCTCTTTGAATCTTCTTTATCATGCTAAGAGGAGCAGGAAAAAGCAAAAAATTTCAGAATTGCACCTTGCAATGCGGAGAAATTACTGTTTGTGCATTTACAATATTCATTGATTTTTGCCATTGAAAAACGTCCAGAAATGATTGAAGCTACTGACTGAATGAAAGGAGCTGGCATCTCACTCTCTTTGAATTTTCTTTATCATGCTAAGAGGAGCAGGAAAAAGCAAAAAATTTCAGAATTGCACCTTGCAATGCGGAGAAATTACTGTTTGTGCATTTACAATATTCATTGATTTTTGCCATTGAAAAACATGTTATTCATATACCAGAAATGTTTGAAGCTACTGACTGAATGAAAGGAGCTGGCACCTCACTCTCTTTGAATCTTCTTTATCATGCTAAGAGGAGCAGGATAAAGCAAAAAATTTCAGAATTGCACCTTGCAATGCGGAGAAATTACTGTTTGTGCATTTACAATATTCATTGATTTTTGCCATTGAAAAACGTCCAGAAATGATTGAAGCTACTGACTGAATGAAAGGAGCTGGCATCTCACTCTCTTTGAATCTTCTTTATCATGCTAAGAGGAGCTGGAAAAAGCAAAAAATTTCAGAATTGCACCTTGCAATGCGGAGAAATTACTGTTTGTGCATTTACAATATTCATTAATTTTTGCCATTGAAAAACATCATGTTATTCATATACCAGAAATGTTTGCAGCTACTGACTGAATGAAAGGAGCTGGCATCTCACTCTCTTTGAATCTTCTTTATCATGCTAAGAGGAGCAGGAAAAAGCAAAAAATTTCAGAATTGCACCTTGCAATGCGGAGAAATTACTGTTTGTGCATTTACAATATTCATTGATTTTTGCCATTGAAAAACGTCCAGAAATGATTGAAGCTACTGACTGAATGAAAGGAGCTGGCATCTCACTCTCTTTGAATCTTCTTTATCATGCTAAGAGGAGCAGGAAAAAGCAAAAAATTTCAGAATTGCACCTTGCAATGCGGAGAAATTACAGTTTGTGCATTTACAATATTCATTGATTTTTGCCATTGAAAAACGTCCAGAAATGATTGAAGCTACTGACTGAATGAAAGGAGCTGGCATCTCACTCTCTTTGAATCTTCTTTATCATGCTAAGAGGAGCAGGAAAAAGCAAAAAATTTCAGAATTGCTCCTTGCAATGCGGAGAAATTACTGTTTGTGCATTTACAATATTCATTGATTTTTGCCATTGAAAAACATGTTATTCATATACCAGAAATGTTTGAAGCTACTGACTGAATGAAAGGAGCTGGCACCTCACTCTCTTTGAATCTTCTTTATCATGCTAAGAGGAGCAGGAAAAAGCAAAAAATTTCAGAATTGCACCTTGCAATGCGGAGAAATTACTGTTTGTGCATTTACAATATTCATTGATTTTTGCCATTGAAAAACGTCCAGAAATGATTGAAGCTACTGACTGAATGAAAGGAGCTGGCATCTCACTCTCTTTGAATCTTCTTTATCATGCTAAGAGGAGCAGGAAAAAGCAAAAAATTTCAGAATTGCACCTTGCAATGCGGAGAAATTACTGTTTGTGCATTTACAATATTCATTGATTTTTGCCATTGAAAAACATCATGTTATTCATATACCAGAAATGATTGAAGCTACTGACTGAATGAAAGGAGCTGGCATCTCACTCTCTTTGAATCTTCTTTATCATGCTAAGAGGAGCAGGAAAATGTAAAAAATTTCAGAATTGCACCTTGCAATGTGGAGAAATTACTGTTTGTGCATTTACAATATTCAATGATTTTTGCCATTGAAAAACGTCCAGAAATGATTGAAGCTACTGACTGAACGAAAGGAGCTGGCATCTCACTCTCTTTGAATCTTCTTTATCATGCTAAGAGGAGCAGGAAAAAGCAAAAAATTTCAGAATTGCACCTTGCAATGCGGAGAAATTACTGTTTGTGCATTTACAATATTCATTGATTTTTGCCATTGAAAAACATCATGTTATTCATATACCAGAAATGTTTGAAGCTACTGACTGAATGAAAGGAGCTGGCATCTCACTCTCTTTGAATCTTCTTTATCATGCTAAGAGGAGCAGGAAAAAGCAAAAAATTTCAGAATTGCACCTTGCAATGCGGAGAAATTTCTGTTTGTGCATTTACAATATTCATTGATTTTTGCCATTGAAAAACGTCCAGAAATGATTGAAGCTACTGACTGAATGAAAGGAGCTGGCATCTCACTCTCTTTGAATCTTCTTTACCATGCTAAGGGGAGCAGGAAAAAGCAAAAAATTTCAGAATTGCACCTTGCAATGCGGAGAAATTACTGTTTGTGCATTTACAATATTCATTGATTTTTGCCATTGAAAAACGTCCAGAAATGATTGAAGCTACTGACTGAATGAAAGGAGCTGGCATCTCACTCTCTTTGAATCTTCTTTATCATGCTAAGAGGAGCAGGAAAAAGCAAAAAATTTCAGAATTGCACCTTACAATGCGGAGAAATTACAGTTTGTGCATTTACAATATTCATTGATTTTTGCCATTGAAAAACGTCCAGAAATGATTGAAGCTACTGACTGAATGAAAGGAGCTGGCATCTCACTCTCTTTGAATCTTCTTTATCATGCTAAGAGGAGCAGGAAAAAGCAAAAAAATTCAGAATTGCACCTTGCAATGCGGAGAAATTACTGTTTGTGCATTTACAATATTCATTGATTTTTGCCATTGAAAAACGTCCAGAAATGATTGAAGCTACTGACTGAATGAAAGGAGCTGGCATCTCACTCTCTTTGAATTTTCTTTATCATGCTAAGAGGAGCAGGAAAAAGCAAAAAATTTCAGAATTGCACCTTGCAATGCGGAGAAATTACAGTTTGTGCATTAACAATATTCATTGATTTTTGCCATTGAAAAACATGTTATTCATATACCAGAAATGTTTGAAGCTACTGACTGAATGAAAGGAGCTGGCACCTCACTCTCTTTGAATCTTCTTTATCATGCTAAGAGGAGCAGGAAAAAGCAAAAAATTTCAGAATTGCACCTTGCAATGCGGAGAAATTACTGTTTGTGCATTTACAATATTCATTGATTTTTGCCATTGAAAAACATCATGTTATTCATATACCAGAAATGTTTGAAGCTACTGATTGAATGAAAGGAGCTGGCATCTCACTCTCTTTGAATCTTCTTTATCATGCTAAGAGGAGCAGGAAAAAGCAAAAAATTTCAGAATTGCACCTTGCAATGCGGAGAAATTACTGTATGTGCATTTACAATATTCATTGATTTTTGCCATTGAAAAACGTCCAGAAATGATTGAAGCTACTGACTGAATGAAAAGAGCTGGCATCTCACTCTCTTTGAATCTTCTTTATCATGCTAAGAGGAGCAGGAAAAAGCAAAAAATTTCAGAATTGCACCTTGCAATGCGGAGAAATTACAGTTTGTGCATTTACAATATTCATTGATTTTTGCCATTGAAAAACGTACAGAAATGATTGAAGCTACTGACTGAATGAAAGGAGCTGGCATCTCACTCTCTTTGAATCTTCTTTATCATGCTAAGAGGAGCAGGAAAAAGCAAAAAATTTCAGAATTGCTCCTTGCAATGCGGAGAAATTACTGTTTGTGCATTTACAATATTCATTGATTTTTGCCATTGAAAAACATGTTATTCATATACCAGAAATGTTTGAAGCTACTGACTGAATGAAAGGAGCTGGCACCTCACTCTCTTTGAATCTTCTTTATCATGCTAAGAGGAGCAGGAAAAAGCAAAAATTTCAGAATTGCACCTTGCAATGCGGAGAAATTACTGTTTGTGCATTTACAATATTCATTGATTTTTGCCATTGAAAAACGTCCAGAAATGATTGAAGCTACTGACTGAATGAAAGGAGCTGGCATCTCACTCTCTTTGAATCTTCTTTATCATGCTAAGAGGAGCAGGAAAAAGCAAAAAATTTCAGAATTGCACCTTGCAATGCGGAGAAATTACTGTTTGTGCATTTACAATATTCATTGATTTTTGCCATTGAAAAACGTCCAGAAATGATTGAAGCTACTGACTGAATGAAAGGAGCTGGCATCTCACTCTCTTTTAATCTTCTTTATCATGCTAAGAGGAGCAGGAGAAAGCAAAAAATTTCAGAATTGCACCTTGCAATGCGGAGAAATTACTGTTTGTGCATTTACAATATTCATTGATTTTTGCCATTGAAAAACGTCCAGAAATGATTGAAGCTACTGACTGAATGAAAGGAGCTGGCATCTCACTCTCTTTGAATCTTCTTTATCATGCTAAGAGGAGCAGGAAAAAGCAAAAAATTTCAGAATTGCACCTTGCAATGCGGAGAAATAACTGTTTGTGCATTTACAATATTCATTGATTTTTGCCATTGAAAAACGTTATTCATATACCAGAAATGTTTGAAGCTACTGACTGAATGAAAGGAGCTGGCACCTCACTCTCTTTGAATCTTCTTTATCATGCTAAGAGGAGCAGGAATAAGCAAAAAATTTCAGAATTGCACCTTGCAATGCGGAAAAATTACTGTTTGTGCATTTACAATATTCATTGATTTTTGCCATTGAAAAACGTCCAGAAATGATTGAAGCTACTGACTGAATGAAAGGAGCTGGCATCTCACTCTCTTTGAATCTTCTTTATCATGCTAAGAGGAGCAGGAAAAAGCAAAAAATTTCAGAATTGCACCTTGCAATGCGGAGAAATTACTGTTTGTGCATTTACAAAATTAATTGATTTTTGCCATTGAAAAACATCATGTTATTCATTTACCAGAAATGATTGAAGCTACTGACTGAATGTAAGGAGCTGGCATCTCACTCTCTTTGAATCTTCTTTATCATGCTAAGAGGAGCAGGAAAAAGCAAAAAATTTCAGAATTGCACCTTGCAATGCGGAGAAATTACTGTTTGTGCATTTACAATATTCATTGATTTTTGCCATTGAAAAACGTCCAGAAATGATTGAAGCTACTGACTGAATGAAAGGAGCTGGCATCTCACTCTCTTTGAATCTTCTTTATCATGCTAAGAGGAGCAGGAAAAAGCAAAAAATTTCAGAATTGCACCTTGCAATGCGGAGAAATTACTGTTTGTGCATTTACAATATTCATTGATTTTTGCCATTGAAAAACATCATGTTATTCATATACCAGAAATGTTTGAAGCTACTGATTGAATGAAAGGAGCTGGCATCTCACTCTCTTTGAATCTTCTTTATCATGCTAAGAGGAGCAGGAAAAAGCAAAAAATTTCAGAATTGCACCTTGCAATGCGGAGAAATTACTGTTTGTGCATTTACAATATTCATTGATTTTTGCCATTGAAAAACGTCCAGAAATGATTGAAGCTACTGACTGAATGAAAAGAGCTGGCATCTCACTCTCTTTGAATCTTCTTTATCATGCTAAGAGGAGCAGGAAAAAGCAAAAAATTTCAGAATTGCACCTTGCAATGCGGAGAAATTACAGTTTGTGCATTTACAATATTCATTGATTTTTGCCATTGAAAAACGTCCAGAAATGATTGAAGCTACTGACTGAATGAAAGGAGCTGGCATCTCACTCTCTTTGAATCTTCTTTATCATGCTAAGAGGAGCAGGAAAAAGCAAAAAATTTCAGAATTGCTCCTTGCAATGCGGAGAAATTACTGTTTGTGCATTTACAATATTCATTGATTTTTGCCATTGAAAAACATGTTATTCATATACCAGAAATGTTTGAAGCTACTGACTGAATGAAAGGAGCTGGCACCTCACTCTCTTTGAATCTTCTTTATCATGCTAAGAGGAGCAGGAAAAATCAAAAATTTCAGAATTGCACCTTGCAATGCGGAGAAATTACTGTTTGTGCATTTACAATATTCATTGATTTTTGCCATTGAAAAACGTCCAGAAATGATTGAAGCTACTGACTGAATGAAAGGAGCTGGCATCTCACTCTCTTTGAATCTTCTTTATCATGCTAAGAGGAGCAGGAAAAAGCAAAAAATTTCAGAATTGCACCTTGCAATGCGGAGAAATTACTGTTTGTGCATTTACAATATTCATTGATTTTTGCCATTGAAAAACGTCCAGAAATGATTGAAGCTACTGACTGAATGAAAGGAGCTGGCATCTCACTCTCTTTGAATCTTCTTTATCATGCTAAGAGGAGCAGGAAAAAGCAAAAAATTTCAGAATTGCACCTTGCAATGCGGAGAAATTACTGTTTGTGCATTTACAATATTCATTGATTTTTGCCATTGAAAAACGTCCAGAAATGATTGAAGCTACTGACTGAATGAAAGGAGCTGGCATCTCACTCTCTTTGAATCTTCTTTATCATGCTAAGAGGAGCAGGAAAAAGCAAAAAATTTCAGAATTGCACCTTGCAATGCGGAGAAATAACTGTTTGTGCATTTACAATATTCATTGATTTTTGCCATTGAAAAACGTTATTCATATACCAGAAATGTTTGAAGCTACTGACTGAATGAAAGGAGCTGGCACCTCACTCTCTTTGAATCTTCTTTATCATGCTAAGAGGAGCAGGAATAAGCAAAAAATTTCAGAATTGCACCTTGCAATGCGGAAAAATTACTGTTTGTGCATTTACAATATTCATTGATTTTTGCCATTGAAAAACGTCCAGAAATGATTGAAGCTACTGACTGAATGAAAGGAGCTGGCATCTCACTCTCTTTGAATCTTCTTTATCATGCTAAGAGGAGCAGGAAAAAGCATAAAATTTCAGAATTGCACCTTGCAATGCGGAGAAATTACTGTTTGTGCATTTACAATATTCATTGATTTTTGCCATTGAAAAACGTCCAGAAATGATTGAAGCTACTGACTGATTGAAAGGAGCTGGCATCTCACTCTCTTTGAATCTTCTTTATCATGCTAAGAGGAGCAGGAAAAAGCAAAAAATTTCAGAATTGCGCCTTGCAATGCGGAGAAATTACTGTTTGTGCATTTACAAAATTCATTGATTTTTGCCATTGAAAAACATCATGTTATTCATTTACCAGAAATGATTGAAGCTACTGACTGAATGTAAGGAGCTGGCATCTCACTCTCTTTGAATCTTCTTTATCATGCTAAGAGGAGCAGGAAAAAGCAAAAAATTTCAGAATTGCACCTTGCAATGCGGAGAAATTACTGTTTGTGCATTTACAATATTCGTTGATTTTTGCCATTGAAAAACGTCCAGAAATGATTGAAGCTACTGACTGAATGAAAGGAGCTGGCATCTCACTCTCTTTGAATCTTCTTTATCATGCTAAGAGGAGCAGGAAAAAGCAAAAAATTTCAGAATTGCACCTTGCAATGCGGAGAAATTACTGTTTGTGCATTTACAATATTCATTGATTTTTGCCATTGAAAAACATCATGTTATTCATATACCAGAAATGAATGAAGCTACTGACTGAATGAAAGGAGCTGGCATCTCACTCTCTTTGAATCTTCTTTATCATGCTAAGAGGAGCAGGAAAAAGTAAAAAATTTCAGAATTGCACCTTGCAATGCGGAGAAATTACTGTTTGTGCATTTACAATATTCAATGATTTTTGCCATTGAAAAACGTCCAGAAATGATTGAAGCTACTGACTGAACGAAAGGAGCTGGCGTCTCACTCTCTTTGAATCTTCTTTATCATGCTAAGAGGAGCAGGAAAAAGCAAAAAATTTCAGAATTGTACCTTGCAATGCGGAGAAATTGCTGTTTGTGCATTTACAATATTCATTGATTTTTGCCATTGAAAAACATCATGTTATTCATATACCAGAAATGTTTGAAGCTACTGACTGAATGAAAGGAGCTGGCATCTCACTCTCTTTGAATCTTTTTTATCATGCTAAGAGGAGCAGGAAAAAGCAAAAAATTTCAGAATTGCACCTTGCAATGCGGAGAAATTACTGTTTGTGCATTTACAATATTCATTGATTTTTGCCATTGAAAAACGTCCAGAAATGATTGAAGCTACTGACTGAATGAAAGGAGCTGGCATCTCACTCTCTTTGAATCTTCTTTATCATGCTAAGAGGAGCAGGAAAAAGCAAAAAATTTCAGAATTGCACCTTGCAATGCGGAGAAATTACTGTTTGTGCATTTACAATATTCATTGATTTTTGCCATTGAAAAACGTCCAGAAATGATTGAAGCTACTGACTGAATGAAAGGAGCTGGCATCTCACTCTCTTTGAATCTTCTTTATCATGCTAAGAGGAGCAGGAAAAAGCAAAAAATTTCAGAATTGCACCTTGCAATGCGGAGAAATTACTGTTTGTGCATTTACAATATTCATTGATTTTTGCCATTGAAAAACATCATGTTATTCATATACCAGAAATGATTGAAGCTACTGACTGAATGAAAGGAGCTGGCATCTCACTCTCTTTGAATCTTCTTTATCATGCTAAGAGGAGCAGGAAAAAGCAAAAAATTTCAGAATTGCACCTTGCAATGCGGAGAAATTACTGTTTGTGCATTTACAATATTCATTGATTTTTGCCATTGAAAAACGTCCAGAAATGATTGAAGCTACTGACTGAATGAAAGGAGCTGGCATCTCACTCTCTTTGAATCTTCTTTATCATGCTAAGAGGAGCAGGAAAAAGCAAAAAATTTCAGAATTGCACCTTGCAATGCGGAGAAATTACTGTTTGTGCATTTACAATATTCATTGATTTTTGCCATTGAAAAACATCATGTTATTCATATACCAGAAATGATTGAAGCTACTGACTGAATGAAAGGAGCTGGCATCTCACTCTCTTTGAATCTTCTTTATCATGCTAAGAGGAGCAGGAAAAAGCAAAAAATTTCAGAATTGCACCTTGCAATGCGGAGAAATTACTGTTTGTGCATTTACAATATTCATTGATTTTTGCCATTGAAAAACGTCCAGAAATGATTGAAGCTACTGACTGAATGAAAGGAGCTGGCATCTCACTCTCTTTGAATCTTCTTTATCATGCTAAGAGGAGCAGGAAAAAGCAAAAAATTTCAGAATTGCACCTTGCAATGCGGAGAAATTACTGTTTGTGCATTTACAATATTCATTGATTTTTGCCATTGAAAAACGTCCAGAAATGATTGAAGCTACTGACTGAATGAAAGGAGCTGGCATCTCACTCTCTTTGAATCTTCTTTATCATGCTAAGAGGAGCAGGAAAAAGCAAAAAATTTCAGAATTGCACCTTGCAATGCGGAGAAATTACTGTTTGTGCATTTACAATATTCATTGATTTTTGCCATTGAAAAACATCATGTTATTCATATACCAGAAATGATTGAAGCTACTGACTGAATGAAAGGAGCTGGCATCTCACTCTCTTTGAATCTTCTTTATCATGCTAAGAGGAGCAGGAAAAAGCAAAAAATTTCAGAATTGCACCTTGCAATGCGGAGAAATTACTGTTTGTGCATTTACAATATTCATTGATTTTTGCAATTGAAAAACGTCCAGAAATGATTGAAGCTACTGACTGAATGAAAGGAGCTGGCTTCTCACTCTCTTTGAATCTTCTTTATCATGCTAAGAGGAGCAGGAAAAAGCAAAAAATTTCAGAATTGCACCTTGCAATGCGGAGAAATTACTGTTTGTGCATTTACAATATTCATTGATTTTTGCCATTGAAAAACGTCCAGAAATGATTGAAGCTACTGACTGAATGAAAGGAGCTGGCATCTCACTCTCTTTGAATCTTGTTTATCATGCTAAGAGGAGCAGGAAAAAGCAAAAAATTTCAGAATTGCAACTTGCAATGCGGAGAAATTACTGTTTGTGCATTTAGAATATTCATTGATTTTTGCCATTGAAAAACGTCCAGAAATGATTGAAGCTACTGACTGAATGAAAGGAGCTGGCATCTCACTCTCTTTGAATCTTCTTTATCATGCTAAGAGGAGCAGGAAAAAGCAAAAAATCTCAGAATTGCACCTTGCAATGCGGAGAAATTACTGTTTGTGCATTTACAATATTCATTGATTTTTGCCATTGAAAAACATCATGTTATTCATATACCAGAAATGATTGAAGCTACTGACTGAATGACAGCAGCTGGCATCTCACTCTCTTTGAATCTTCTTTATCATGCTAAGAGGAGCAGGAAAAAGTAAAAAATTTCAGAATTGCACCTTGCAATGCGGAGAAATTACTGTTTGTGCATTTACAATATTCAATGATTTTTGCCATTGAAAAACGTCCAGAAATGATTGAAGCTACTGACTGAATGAAAGGAGCTGGCATCTCACTCTCTTTGAATCTTCTTTATCATGCTAAGAGGAGCAGGATAAAGCAAAAAATTTCAGAATTGCACCTTGCAATGCGGAGAAATTACTGTTTGTGCATTTACAATATTCATTGATTTTTGCCATTGAAAAACATCATTTTATTCATATACCAGAAATGTTTGAAGCTACTGACTGAATGAAAGGAGCTGGCATCTCACTCTCCTTGAATCTTCTTTATCATGCTAAGAGGAGCAGGAAAAAGCAAAAAATTTCAGAATTGCACCTTGCAATGCGGAGAAATTACTGTTTGTGCATTTACAATATTCATTGATTTTTGCCATTGAAAAACATCATGTTATTCATATACCAGAAATGTTTGAAGCTACTGACTGAATGAAAGGAGCTGGCATCTCACTCTCTTTGAATCTTCTTTATCATGCTAAGAGGAGCAGGAAAAAGCAAAAAATTTCAGAATTGCACCTTGCAATGCGGAGAAATTACTGTTTGTGCATTTACAATATTCATTGATTTTTGCCATTGAAAAACATCACGTTATTCATATACCAGAAATGATTGAAGCTACTGACTGAATGAAAGGAGCTGGCATCTCACTCTCTTTGAATCTTCTTTATCATGCTAAGAGGAGCAGGAAAAAGCAAAAAATTTCAGAGTTGCACCTTGCAATGCGGAGAAATTACTGTTTGTGCATTTACAATATTCATTGATTTTTGCAATTGAAAAACGTCCAGAAATGATTGAAGCTACTGACTGAATGAAAGGAGCTGGCATCTCACTCTCTTTGAATCTTCTTTATCATGCTAAGAGGAGCAGGAAAAAGCAAAAAATTTCAGAATTGCACCTTGCAATGCGGAGAAATTACTGTTTGTGCATTTACAATATTCATTGATTTTTGCCATTGAAAAACATCATGTTATTCATATACCAGGAATGTTTGAAGCTACTGACTGAATGAAAGGAGCTGGCATCTCACTCTCTTTGAATCTTCTTTATCATGCTAAGAGGAGCAGGAAAAAGCAAAAAATTTCAGAATTGCACCTTGCAATGCGGAGAAATTACTGTTTGTGCATTTACAATATTCATTGATTTTTGCCATTGAAAAACGTCCAGAAATGATTGAAGCTACTGACTGAATGAAAGGAGCTGGCATCTCACTCTCTTTTAATCTTGTTTATCATGCTAAGAGGAGCAGGAAAAAGCAAAAAATTTCAGAATTGCACCTTGCAATGCGGAGAAATTACTGTTTGTGCATTTACAATATTCATTGATTTTTGCCATTGAAAAACGTCCAGAAATGATTGAAGCTACTGACTGAATGAAAGGAGCTGGCATCTCACTCTCTTTGAATCTTCTTTATCATGCTAAGAGGAGCAGGAAAAAGCAAAAAATTTCAGAATTGCACCTTGCAATGCGGAGAAATTACTGTTTGTGCATTTACAATATTCATTGATTTTTGCCATTGAAAAACATCATGTTATTCATATACCAGAAATGATTGAAGCTACTGACTGAATGAAAGGAGCTGGCATCTCACTCTCTTTGAATCTTCTTTATCATGCTAAGAGGAGCAGGAAAAAGTAAAAAATTTCAGAATTGCACCTTGCAATGCGGAGAAATTACTGTTTGTGCATTTACAATATTCAATGATTTTTGCCATTGAAAAACGTCCAGAAATGATTGAAGCTACTGACTGAATGAAAGGAGCTGGCATCTCACTCTCTTTGAATCTTCTTTATCATGCTAAGAGGAGCAGGAAAAAGCAAAAAATTTCAGAATTGCACCTTGCAATGCGGAGAAATTACTGTTTGTGCATTTACAATATTCATTGATTTTTGCCATTGAAAAACATCATGTTATTCATATACCAGGAATGTTTGAAGCTACTGACTGAATGAAAGGAGCTGGCATCTCACTCTCTTTGAATCTTCTTTATCATGCTAAGAGGAGCAGGAAAAAGCAAAAAATTTCAGAATTGCACCTTGCAATGCGGAGAAATTACTGTTTGTGCATTTACAATATTCATTGATTTTTGCCATTGAAAAACGTCCAGAAATGATTGAAGCTACTGACTGAATGAAAGGAGCTGGCATCTCACTCTCTTTTAATCTTGTTTATCATGCTAAGAGGAGCAGGAAAAAGCAAAAAATTTCAGAATTGCACCTTGCAATGCGGAGAAATTACTGTTTGTGCATTTACAATATTCATTGATTTTTGCCATTGAAAAACGTCCAGAAATGATTGAAGCTACTGACTGAATGAAAGGAGCTGGCATCTCACTCTCTTTGAATCTTCTTTATCATGCTAAGAGGAGCAGGAAAAAGCAAAAAATTTCAGAATTGCACCTTGCAATGCGGAGAAATTACTGTTTGTGCATTTACAATATTCATTGATTTTTGCCATTGAAAAACATCATGTTATTCATATACCAGAAATGATTGAAGCTACTGACTGAATGAAAGGAGCTGGCATCTCACTCTCTTTGAATCTTCTTTATCATGCTAAGAGGAGCAGGAAAAAGTAAAAAATTTCAGAATTGCACCTTGCAATGCGGAGAAATTACTGTTTGTGCATTTACAATATTCAATGATTTTTGCCATTGAAAAACGTCCAGAAATGATTGAAGCTACTGACTGAATGAAAGGAGCTGGCATCTCACTCTCTTTGAATCTTCTTTATCATGCTAAGAGGAGCAGGATAAAGCAAAAAATTTCAGAATTGCACCTTGCAATGCGGAGAAATTACTGTTTGTGCATTTACAATATTCATTGATTTTTGCCATTGAAAAACATCATTTTATTCATATACCAGAAATGTTTGAAGCTACTGACTGAATGAAAGGAGCTGGCATCTCACTCTCCTTGAATCTTCTTTATCATGCTAAGAGGAGCAGGAAAAAGCAAAAAATTTCAGAATTGCACCTTGCAATGCGGAGAAATTACTGTTTGTGCATTTACAATATTCATTGATTTTTGCCATTGAAAAACATCATGTTATTCATATACCAG